>NW_023994914.1:0-72500 GCF_015586225.1 Lucilia sericata | reverse complement strand
TATTATTGTTGTTGTTGTTATTTTATTTATTTTTTCTCTTTGATTTACTTTATTATTTGTTGTATAGATAATCAGGCCAATGAACTACATTTATATTGTATTATAACTCTATTATACTTCGATTGTATTTGTACATAATATTTTTTGTTGTTGTGAGTTTCTTTAGCAAGAGGTTTTTCTATATAAACTTGACTAATACTTTAAGTTAGTTTTAAATTATTTCCTAAAAATTAAATTATTTTTATATTTTTGGCTTTAAAGCTTTTTTTTGCAAATTGTTTTCTTTTTTTGTACTATTACATTATCTACATACATTTGTTAAGCTCATTTAATACACATACCTTTCACTTAACCCAAAATATTTTTATTAGTTATTTCTTTTTATTTTAGTTTGTCATACCTAAATGTTGTTGTATAGTTTAGTTTTTTAGTATAAATATATAAATGAGAGCATATTTTCTTATGTGCTCATATGTTGCGTGTGACGTCATTAAATGGTGACTAATGGAAAAATTGTTCATAATATTCATTTACAAAAAAGGGGAGGATTACCTCTAATATAGTTATGTTTATAGATTAGCTCGTTTTTAAATGTACTGTTGCTATTTAAGCTAGAGTAGTCCCTTTGCTAAAAAAGTATAAACAAATTACTTTACATCTATTTTTTTATCTATCTATCTATCTACTATCTATTCTGTCTATCTATCTATCTATCTATCTAGCTATCTATCTATCTATCTATCTACTATCTATTATCTACTATCTATCTATATCTATCATCTATCTATCATCTATATATCTACCTATCTATCTAGCTATCTATCTATCTATCTATCTATCTATCTATCTATCTATCTATCTATCGATCTATCTATCTATCATCTATCTATCTATCTATCTATCTATATATCTATCTTCTCTATCTATCTATCTATCTATCTATCGACTATCCTATTCCTATCTATCTTATCTATCTATCTTCTATCTATCTATCTATCTATCTATCTATCTATCTATCTATCTATCTATCTATCTATCTATGCTATCTACTAATCTATCTATCTATCTATCTATTCTCTCTATCTATCTATTATCTATCTATCTATCTATTATATATTATTATCTATCTATTATATATTCGTAACTAATTCTATCTATCTATCTATCTTATTATCTATCTATCTATCTATCTATCTATCTATTATCATTAAATCAACAATTGTTAAAAACCAATATACTAATAACCTCTCTTTTGTTTCTCTCTTTTGCAGGTATGTTCGAAAAACCGTCGTTTCCGCAATTTCTTGATCTATGTTCAAGACTTCAAGGAAGATGATCCAAAAACCTGGAAAGATTTCGATCCATCGAAAGCAAATATGCAGGCTCTATACGATAAATTCGGTTTGGATAAGAATACACAAGATTTCACAGGTCATGCCTTGGCCCTGTTCCGTGACGATGAATATTTGAATGAGCCAGCCGTTAAGACTATACAACGTATTAAATTGTATTCGGATTCATTAGCCCGATATGGTAAATCACCATATCTATATCCCATGTACGGTTTGGGAGAATTACCACAAGGTTTTGCCCGTTTATCGGCCATTTATGGTGGCACTTATATGTTGGATAAGCCCATTGATGAAATCGTTTTGGGCGAGGGTGGCAAGGTAGTAGGTGTACGTTCTGGTGATGAGATTGCCAAATGTAAACAGGTCTACTGTGATCCCAGTTATGTTCCCGATAAGGTGAGTGTTTAAACGCAGAGCGCAAATTGAATAAAAATCGTTAAAGCTTTTTGGAAAAATTTCGTCAACCTAAAAGCTTTTTCAAAAATGTATTTTTAGAAAAGATTTTTTCGAAAAAGTTCTTTTAATAAAAGCTTTTTTCAAAAGGATTTTAATAAAAACTCTAATAGAAACTATTTTTTTCAGAAAGCTCTTTTTATAAAAAGCTTTTTCAGAGCTTTTTCCAAAAAACGTTATTATTAATAATAAAAAGCTCTTTTCCAAAGTGGTTTTAACCATTCAAAAGCTCTTTTAATAGAAAGCTTTTAAGAAAAAATGTTTTTAGAAAACTTTTAACAAAAAAGCTATTTTCAAAAGCTCTTTTTATGGAAAGCATTAAACAAAAAATTTTCTTCAGAAAACCGTTTTATAAAATGCTCTGTTATAGAAATCTCATTCTCAAAACTTTTTTAAAAGCTCTCTGTATTTATAAAGCCTTTTAAGGCTATGTAGTAGAAAGTTATCTTACAACTATTAAACCATTTTCTTTATTTGGTCTTTCCCAGGTACGAAAGAAGGGTCAAGTTATACGTTGCATTTGTTTATTGGATCATCCAATTGGCAATACTAAAGATGCATTATCAACCCAAATTATCATTCCACAAAAACAAGTCGGTCGCAAATCAGACATTTATGTATCATTGGTCAGTTATGCCCATCAGGTCGCTGCTAAAGGCTGGTTCGTCGGTATGGTTTCGACTACCGTCGAGACCGATCAGCCAGAAAATGAAATTAAACACGGTTTGGATCTACTAGAGCCCATTGCACAAAAGTTCATTTCGATCTCGGACTATTATGAGCCGCTCGATGATGGTTCCGATTCTCAAATATTCATTTCGGAATCTTATGATGCCACAACTCATTTCGAAACCACTTGCCTCGATGTATTGGACATTTTCAAACGTGGTACTGGTGAAGATTTCGATTTCTCTAAAATCAAACATGAATTGGGTGATGAAGATCAGTAAATCTTTAGAAACTGATAGAAATGACTTTTAGAAACAACAACAACAACAACATTATCATCATGAACATAAATTTTTATTAGCGTGCAGTTAACACAGGGGAATCAAAACTTGGCTAAACACAACAACAACAACAACACCACAGCAAACACAAAATATATGGAAAACAAAGAGAAATATTGAAATAAATTGAAAATTTAAAAAAATGGTATTATGTAAAATTATGCATTATAAACATAAATAAAACAAACAAAACCAGAAGATTTGCTTAGAATGAAAACATTAAAAATAAAAACATCATTAAAAAAGAATAATATTAAATAAAAGCTTAACAAAAAAATATAAACAAAAAACTCAATTATATTTAAATAAAAAGAAAAAAAGCAAAATATAAAAGTAAAAAAAAACAACATGTTTAAGAGATTTTATAAAAAAAAAACGAAAAGTAAAGCTCCCCCTCTCTGTCATTATTTCTCAACAACAACAACCCTGGTCCCCCTTGCCCTATAACTCTCAATCTGCAACAATTCCAAGTAAATAGATTGTTAAACAGAAGAACTCTTTAAATAAAATATTTATAAATATATTAATAAAATATAAAAAAATGTATTGAAAATAAACTATTATCGAAAAAAAAACAAAAACATTCTTCTAAACAAAAATAAAACGTAAAGAAAATAAACATTTTATATATAAAACTATAATAATTGGAAGAAAATTTATAATTTTTGCGTTTTAAATACAATATTCACAAGAATAATAAAGCAAAAAAAAAAAACGAAAATAAAATATTCTCTTAGTTTATGGTTACAGAAAAAAAAAAACTAAAAACATATTTAAAAAATTAAAAAAAAACAAAAGTTTATACATTTAATAGAAAACAATATTGCTGCTTGTTATAAACGTTTTTTTCTTTTCAATACAGCTTACAGCAACAATTGTCTAAACTAAAAGAGAGCATCCTAAAAAACCATAAATTTGTGTTCTCTAGTGTAATAAACCAATTTATTTTATTAATTTTTCTATATATTTTTCTCTCTCCTTTTTTTCCAATTGTAGCAGTGTATACAGTAATCAATTAAATAAAAAAAAAGAAAAACAATTTTTAAATACCAACATGAAATGAAAAACAAAAGATTTAAATGATAAACATGCATTAAATACATAAATGTAAACAAAAGATCTTCTTATAATACTTTGTGTTTTTTGAAATCTACAATTACAATTTGGACTTCAAAATCTTACGTCTTTAAAAAGAAATTGTCCAGGGGTAAGTTATTTTAAATATAAATTTTATCATTTTAAACCATAGGAAAAAAGCTCTTTTAAAAGTAAATTTTTGAAAAGCTTTTTTATAGAAAGCTTTTTAAAAAAGTTTTTTTTTTAACAAGAAGCTTGTTTAGAATGTCCTTTTTAACAAGAAGCTTTTTTCAAAATAAAATTCAATAAAAAGTTTTTTCAAACATATTTTAACAAAACAGTTTTTTAAAGAAAAGCTCTTTAATAGAAACTCCATAGAAAGTTTTTCAAAAAGCTTTTGTCAAAGAACTTTTTTAAAAGATCATTTCAGTATTTAAGTTCATGTGTAATTTATTTTGAGCTTTTTTAATAATGTGTTGGTCCTTTTCGAGAGAATCCGTGAAATCATCAACCACTAGAATAGTAGAAAGGATTGCAAAATCTCAAAGGCCTTATGACCAACGCTGGATGTGACTGCTACCAAGATACTTATAGGACTGAATAGATGCAGTCTTAGGATGCTGGCAGTTGTCTTATCGGGAGATTGTTCAATTAGGACTTTTATCAGTAAGTAGGACGGTAATATACCGGACTTTTACAGGATATGCGAGGAAGATGCAGATGAACTAGAGACAATTGAGCACATAATTTGCCATTGTTCTTGAATACACAATCTCTCTACGTTCACACGACAATCGGTTCGCAATCGAACAACGGAACAATTCAAAGTTTAACGAACAACGACCAGGGATTGTCAATACAGCCACACCGACTTTGCTAAAACAACAAAAACAGAATCTCAGGTTAAAATAAATGAGAAACTATTTCCATTACAAACTGGGTTAAATTGTGGGACTCTGAATTTTATCAGAGGAATTAGTCATATCTTCGACTTGTTGATGTTCTTTTTGTTTTCTTGTAATGTTTCGCTTTTCTATAAGGATCTTAACACTCTACGAAGAGAATCACAATAGTTGCACCCTTTTTATGGTGCAAATACCCTTCAAAACCTAATGTTTTGATCTCCTCGCAAAGACTATTACTGTTATGGCCATATGTCCAAGGCACTTGGATAATGACCTTTTGGCCTCCGCTGCACTATAACAACACCCAATACATACTTGTTCCGGACTATAGGTTGATGTTAGCTCTTTTTAAATTTTCTAAATTTTTAAGTTTAGCATCACTTTGACTTCCTAGACGAGTACGTTGAAGAATCTGATTTTGTCATGTTGGCTAGAAAGACAATAGACTAAAGATTTTGTTCATTTCCTTTTACTCTTTCGTTCTGGCAGCGTTATCACTCAACCCTATTCTGCATTTCAATTTGAATTGAGATTTTTTCTGTTTTATTTTTTGTTGTAATAACTTTAATCGATCGTTGCATAACTGAGGGCGGAGAAGAGGAAAGATAATTCGTGTAGGGGCCATTGGTTGCTTCTCTAACTTCTAACTGGCGCTGGTTTCACTAAACACGTGACAACCCTAGAAGACCATTTACATTGAGGTCAGTCAGTAATTGATGTTTCTTACAGGAAATCAAAATGCAAACTTCACCTCAAAACAACTTCTAAATAGGTATAAGTTTGGATTTAAATAACTTGAAAAATCTACAAAGTTTAGCATTCATAACAACACAACTCTAAAACATAAACTAAAATTATCTTTCCAGCATTAAACCCACTCATTTCAATTGCTTTTATAGGTATGTAAAAAATTCATTTATTAAATATCCAACAAAGTTCCTCTAGATTTTTTGCCTGGAGGACCATCATCTTGTTTTGTTTTCGCTCCAACATCTACCAGTTTGCCACCTTTGCGCTGTAATTGCTTTTCAATAATACGAGCATTATTCGCATAGCTATCGGCAATTTCACGCTAAATAAGGAAAATAAATACATTAAAATCTTTAATTCGGTAAAAAACACAGTTTCACATACCGCTTCAATTTCATCCTCTTCTTCGTCTATGGTAGACACAGTAACCGAACTAAATTTACCCATATTTTTAGTGTGACGTGTAACCATTACCTTTTCCGATTCACCAGGCAAAAGTTTTTTTGTCGTAGACGTTGCAGATTCCAAATTTAAGTGTATATCATTTTTGGTCTTAACCAAGGCATGATGTATTATGAAGGTTATATCAGATTTGGGTTCGTGGCGGTAATAGATGGGTAAATTACAGGATTTACACTATAACGAAACACATTTATGTTAAGACTCTTAAGACATTTCGTTAATTTACTTACATTATAGCGATATTGTTTTTCTATGCCCTTCTCCTTGCGTCGTATATAAATAGTCTCACCATCTTGATAGGTTAATTTGTGGGCATGATGTTTCCCATCTATTACACGAGCTCCATCAGTTCTTCTCAGCGGTAATTTTTCTATGGAACAATCTAGGAAAATAAAGTCAAAACTATATTCCTGCCCTGGAAGAAGTCAAAATTAATGCTCACCCAAAATTAATGCCAATTTGCCACACAAACAATAGTAAATATTCAAGGGCGTCTCATCGTTATATTCTTCTTGATCTTTGGAATCTGAACAAACTATACTACGGGATACAACTTTTGGCATATTTTATTATTTATTGAAGAATTTAACTAAAAACGTTTAAAATTTCTGTTTATTATTTATGTTTTGTCCAGAAACATTCACCAGAGCCCTGCGCCGACAAATATTAACGGCGGCGGCGACTGACACTATAGTGCAATATATATATATAGGGCAATATGTAAAAAGTGATGGAAACATTTGTGTACATGTGATGTTGCATCACCCTCGCACTTATGAATTCTATCGACTTTAAAACATATATTTGAGCTGCTCACTCTTTTGTTGTTTACTAATCATGGATGATATAAATATTAGTCATGATTGACTAATCATGCTTGATGGATATATCCATCACAGTTAACAAATAAAAAAATGATGCATTAATCGGTCATTGTTGACTAATCACACTTGATGAATATATCCGTCAAATCTGACGGCTATACCAATTTATAATAAAACACAATTTATTGATATTTTAATATATATATTGTTAATTTTATTAATATAGTAATCATATACATAAATTACCAGTCTTTTCACCATTTTACATATCTCGCAGAATCTTAAGTCCTCTGATGCTCCTATTAATTTGTGGAAATATGTTGTCTGTAAAGAAATACATAAGTATTCATAAATATCGAAATATAAAAATCATAAGTACATATTTATGTTACCATTGATTGATTAAACTCCGAATTGTTTATCTTCTGATCCACTTCCTGAGCTTTTTTAAAATTTAGTTTATAATAATTCTCTTTATTTTTAATAATTTAAAGACTTTGTAATTTTTTTATTTCTTCGCTTCTTGATCTTTGGCTTTCGCAGAAACAATTAATTTGTAACGACGAAAAATACAACTCTGTAACACAGTGACAGTCATTTGATCGGTCATTTGGCTGTCATTGTTGATCAAAATATAAATTTTAATACATTTTAATCAAAATGTAGTTGTTTCATTCTTTCATAAGCAAATTCAACCCTATACCACACATTGGGTCCAGTAACGGTCATTTTACCGGTCATTTGACTGTCATTGTTGATGGAATTATCCATTAATTTTTTTTTCGACAATTCTATAAAAAAAATGTTGCATGTGTGTTAGTAAAATCCTTTTTTATGTGTTAGTTTCGGTCATTCATTTCTTATAGGGTAAATATGTCGGCGGCGGCTTAAAATCGACTGTAAGCCGGCTAAGTTTTCAACTACGTTTAGTTTTTAATTTTTCAACGATTTTAAATAAAAACGGAATCCGAGAGATCAGAAAGTAGGATTTTGGAAGCAAATATATTGTTTATAACAACAAAACAGAGCAAACTCAAAAGTTGTATGAGAAATTATGCAGGGATGAATAAAAAATTCTTAAAAATTAAAAACAAATCCTTTCTCCAAGTTCTCCATATAAAACATTTTGCAGAAAATCAGTTTCTAAAAAATTTTGCATTAAGAAAATGATCAATAACGTAAAAACAAAGATATTTTATTTGTTTATTTACTAGCTATACCCAGTGTGCTGTGCTACCCTAAAAGCAATATAAATAAGAAACCTACTTAACAATTTTGATGATTCTAACTACAATGGTTTTCCAGATATTCAATTTGTTACATATGGGAGATTCCACGTTTAATTTAATCTATGAAAAATTTGAATAATCTAATAGTTTCCAGATATACAAAATTTTGTATTTAATTCATATGGGAAGTGCCAAGCCCCCCATTGAAAGACCGCCCGTTATTCTCTAAATGTTCTTCAGTAAAATTTGAAGATTCTAGCTCTAATAGTTTCTCAGATATACGAATTTGTCTATTTAATTCATATGGGAGCTCCAAGCCCCCCAGATGAAAGTCCGCCCTTTTTTCTCCAAAATGTTCAGATGAATATTAAAGTTGTTCGTGCAAGAATTTGAAGAATTTAGTTATATTAGTTTCCCAGATAAACGAATTTTTGTATTTAATTCATATGGGAGGTTCCGCTCCCCTCATTGGTAGTCCCCCAATTTATTACCCAAAATGTTTACATGGATGTTAAAGTTCTTCCAGAACAACATCATTTAAAGGGATCACAAAGAGATTGAAAAATATTCCAAAAGTTTCACTTTGAAAAAATTATTAGAATGTATGAAAACTCGCAACTCTAAAGGCAGACTAATCCTATTTTAGCGGTAATTTATGATTAAAATAAGTAAGAAGTAAGAGTTATATTCGGCAAATCATATGTCGTAAAAAAGCAAATTTCGGAAGTGGTCCGATCATTAGATTAATAAGAACGTCACCGTGTTTTTCAGATTAGGGACTTAAATGTGGATTTGGATCAATAATATATATAATTTAAAGTATTTTTTTTTTAATTCTACTATAATTCTATCATAATGATAACTTTTGGAATGATGTATTAGCTATAAACTGATTTTCTGTAAGAGGGATATATTGGCGGACCGATCCTCATAACTTTATTTTTCGGTTCCTAAAAATGTTTTTTTCGTCGACATCGACATTTGAAATCCATTTATGTGCGTTTAAGTCATTTCTCAAGAAGATTTCATATACATATTTGCATTACATATTTTCGTTCCAACAAAAATTGTTTTATTATGTTATTATTAAGTACGTAAAAAACGTTAAAATCAATTATTGAAGGGGGCAGGGTCAATAATGGCCTATAGAAATTTCGATTTATATCGAGCCATTTTTGCAAAATGGACGTAAGCGAGATAAATTTTCGTTCAATTAGGATACTGCGTGTTTAATTTTATGTTTATATATTCAATATTTTAGAAAATTCAAAAAGTACCAGTTAAAGAACGAAAAATTACCAGAAATACTCCAGTTTAAATTTTCATTCACTCAAGTCCAATCAGGGACTTAGTTTTATGTTTTTAGGTTCATTATAATAGAAAATTCAAATAGAACCAGTTGAAGAACGAAAAAGTTCCAAAAAGTCCCCTTTTATATGTTATCACTTAATCCGGGCTGTACATTCCTAATTTCATGTTTCTAGGTTCAATATTATAAAAAATTCAAGAAGTACCAGTCGAAAAACGAAAAAGTACCAAAAAGTCCCCTTTTAAATGTTATCACTTAATCCTGGCTGCACATTCTTAATGTAATTTTTCTAGGTTCAATATTATAAAAAATTCAAAAAGTACCAGTCGAAGAACGAAAAAGTACTAAAAAGTCCCTTTCTATAGATTATAATTTACTCCAAGCTCTACATATTTATTTTTATGTTTCTAGGTTTAATTTTATGGAAAACTCAAAAAGTACCAGTCGAAGTACGATAAAGTTCCCATTTTATAGATTCTCATTTACTCCAGGCTCTAAGTGCTTAATTTCATGTTTCGAGGTTCAAATTTTGTAGCAAGCTCAAAAAGTACCAGTCAAAGAACGAAAAAGTACCTAAAAGTGCCATTTTATAGATTCTCATTTACTCCAGGCTCTACGTGCATAATTTCATGTTTCTATGTTCAATTTAATAGAAAACTCAAAAAGTACCTTTTGAAGAACTAAAAAGTACCAAAAAGTCCACATTTATAGATTCTCAAGTGCTTAATTACATGTTTCTAAATTCTAAGTCAAAAAAGTACCAGTTGCAACATCGTATTGGGAGCCCGTTATTATGTATTCATATGTATAAGTTAATAAACCAAAAAACAATGTTTTATAAAAAAAAGTACCAAAAATAGGTACAATTTTCACCCCTTAAACGTCCGAATATCCAAAAAGTACTAAATTCATATTTTTATTTGTTCGTCAAGTTATGAAGGATTCAAAAATATTTGTTGAATGTTCTCTGGTTTAAAAGATACATGGGGTGCAAAAGAAGTACCAAATTACAGTTTCTACCCGTTTATTCCCCAAAGGGGCCGAATTTGAAAAAAGTACCAGACACCTGTCCGCTTATTTTTTAAATGAATGACGATAAGCTTTAAACTGTTTTTGTATCTTTTATAGTTTAGGAGATATGAGGTTACCGAATTTACCCGTTTTTACCATTTTTAACCCCCTAATCATTCGAATTTCCAAAAATCCCGTCTTAGTGGATCTATTTGGTGGGAGACCAACCTCCTGTATAAAATTTCAGCTCTTTAGCTAAAACCGTTTAGGCTGTGCGATGATGAATCAGTCAGTCAGTAACGTTAGAATTTTATATATGTACGTATGTATGTACATACAGTGTCTCACATAAGTATTCGAATTTGGTTGTACTTTGAAAAGAAACATAATTTAATAATATTTTTTGTGTGTGAAATGAATAATTAAATTTGTTATATTGTCTAGAGAGTCCTATGGTATAATATCACAATCTTTAAAATTTGGAAAAATTACATTTACCTCAATTGATTTAACTTTTTTTAAAAAAAGGCCATAAAATTGCCTCACAAAAGTATTCGAATTTTTCCTGTATTTCATATATGACCATATTATACGAAACACAAAAATTATAATCGAGTGGTTTTTTGCTTAAAATTGTGTTAAGGGGTTACTATCGACCGAAATAATATATTTTTGGCCCATTTGTTCCAAAATTTTGGAGCATTTGTACCATCTTTTCATGTAATATCATTAAAATGGCGATTTTTGACCATATTTGCAATTTTTTTTCCTTTTTTTCAGAAATAAACCCAAACTTTAATATTGGGATTTAATAGACCCCTTGAGGTATCTAAAATTAATAATTTTTGTTATAAGGATCTGTACTTAAAAGTTCCAAGATGTATTTTTGGTATCGTTCTTCTGTTTCTAATTAAATTGTATGGATCTTAAGTCCCTTTTCGTACCACTAGGGCCGATATTTTCCGACAAAGTTGGCTAGTATACATTCATGTACATATTAGCACTAATATATTTTAAATTTTCAATACATTATATCGGTATACAATTCCAAAACATGCCTTAACAAAACGTCATCCTATACAGTAGATTTGAGTTTTTACTATTCGTAACTTTCACGCTTATGTTGCCCATTACAATAACACTGTAAGTCCAAAATTTTGGGTTTATTTTGATCATAGTAATCAATATTTAAACAGATATCGATATTTTTGAGTTAGACCATAATGATATAGTGGCATGCAGCCTGGAGGTCATTGGTATATAAAAATAATGATACTACCATATTGAATGGTGTTTCTTCGAGGCATGTTTTGGAGTTGTACACTTCCACAATACATTGAAAACTTAAAATATATAAAAGCTGATATCTAAAAGAATATATACAAGAAAACTTTCCCCGAAAACTTTTGACCCTAGTATTATGAAAATGGACTTAAGTTCCAATATATTGAATTAGCGACAGAATAATGATATCAATAATATATCTTGGATCGTTTGAATACAGATTCTTGTAACAAAAATACTATTTTTAGATACTCCAAGGGGTCTATTAAATCCCAATATCAAACTTTGGTTTTATCTCTGGAAAAAAAGAGAAAATACTACAAATATTGCCAAAAATCGCCATTTTAATGGTATTACATAAAAAGAGGGGTACAAATCCCCAAAAATTGTGGACCAAATGGGCCTAAAATATATCATTTCGGTTGATAGTAACCCCTTAAAACAATTTAAAGCATAAAAACTAGTCTATTCTAAAATTTGTGTTTCGTATAATATGCTCAAATATGAAATACAGTAAAAATTCGTATACTTTTGTGAGGCAATTTTATGGACTTTTTTAAAAAAAGCTAATTTAATTTAAGTAAATGTAAATTTTTCAAGTTTTAAAAAGCGTGATATCAAACTTAAGGGCTGTCTAGACAATATAACAAATTAATTTTTTTTGGCACACAAAATATATTATTAAATTTGGTTTCTTTTCATAGTTTACCTAAATTCGAATACTTATGAGAGACACTGTATATAGATTTCGTGCATTGAATTATACTGTAAAAAGATTCTAATGTTCGACTTGAATTCAAGTTTCGTTTTCACTGGAGAATTCTATTGAATTAAAGTGTAATGAAAGTGAATTTCAACACTTGAAATTTGAATGTTTGACTGGAATTAAACATGTTTTAAACTTTAATTCCAGCAAGAATGCTTATTTGGTATAGTGTGACAACTATAAGGGATCTAAAGTCGACTTAAAGCCCACAATGGTTAGTACCAATATTTTGCCCAAACAACATCTACATACCTACCCAGGTTCTATCCTCTAGGTCCGTGAAGACATTCTCTACAAAGCTATAAATTTGTATAAAAGACGGCTTAACAATTGTTTCTTGTAAATATTCGGCCACCATAGTGTTTGGAGACAACAAGAGCTGCACTGAAAGGCACACCTGACAGACATCGCGCTCTATTATGGGTGTATGGTAGTGATTCTGCTAAGATCAATGGTATAATAATAAGTATGTGTCTCAAGGATACCCCCTGAATACGGTAATCAGCTTCCTTCCATTGCCTCTAGGTGATAATATACCATGTCACCACTAGCCGACCGACCACCACCCACCTAGGCTACTAGGGAGGTATACAATTGCCACTCTCTTGTGGACATTCTTCCAGGAGACCTTCATGATGCCTCCTCTTTCTTGAAAAGAAAGACGTTCATTATAGACAAATAAATAATTAATTAACACCATTACATACATTTTTTAATCTTCTAGATCTCACAAATATGTCAAATATAGATTTCGATAAACACTTTTGGGTATTAAACGAAAACAAACCCATATAATTATTAACAATTTAACTAAATTCAACCCAACACTTGCTGTTTCTTTGTACAATGACCCTCGGTATAGTAGTATAGCATACAATCTTATTAATTTTAATTTTTAGTAAAAAATTATTTTTTTATTTAAAGAATAACATTTCTGTCATTTTAGATTTTCGCACAGTGTGTGCGAAACAACAACAGATTTTTTTTGGCAAATAAAAAATGCAGAAAACAGTTTGGCGCGAAAAATTCTAGCAGAATTTCTTTTCGCAGTCGGCAGAATTGACATCAACTGCACTTCCCATTTGAAATACACATGTTCGATACCCTAGCCCTTTACGGTATGACATACCAGCAATGTAAAAAGGTGTAGCTCCGTTGACGTCAACGAAGCTGGTTTGAAGTCAAAGCAGCGACTCGAATTAGGCGCGAAAACACGAAAATATCTGAGGCGAAGCATATACATCGAACGTTGAGCAAAGTTCTACACCGGCCAAATTTCAATGAGCGGCTTATTATTAAGTAAAAGAAAACTTGCTTAAATGAAAACAAATTAATTTTATATTGTAAAATTCCACAAATTTAGCGAAAGTATTCTGTAAATTGTACAAAATATGGCGAAATTTTCAAGCCGTATTAAGCTGAAAGATTTTCGGCGGCGGCGGCTTTGACATTTTGTTCGGCGGCTAGGCTTAGTCGGCTTAAGCCGAATCGGCGCAAGTCTCTGACATTCACTATTAAATGATAACATACTAGTGGTTTAGTGTTGCCACTTAATAATAGGAAAAAAAATACACTGAACAAAAATTTTTTGCAAAATCTATGCATCATTCAAATAATCCAAGAATCGATTTTTTGTTGGAAAAAACAAAAGAATTTTTTAAAAAATCTTAATATACGATTTTGTTAAAATTATTATGGTTATTACGAAACAATTTTTTTCGATGGCAGAAATTGTTATTTCTTTAAGTCGAAAAGGTTTATTAAAAGTGTTAGGTAGGACCGTTTCTATTTAAGTGAAATTTTATTCAATTATTTATTGAAAGCTTAATTTAAATTACAATTGAACATATTGTTTAAGAGTTTATAAATCTAATATATAACTTGAATATTTTAAAAATATATACCACCAACAAATTGAACGTGTATTTATATTGTTTTTTTTTAATAGAATAATTAATCGACTAACGATTTTAAGGCATAGTTTTTGTTTACGTTTTCGTTTTTTTTTTTTTTTTTCTTAATAATAGTAAAATATTAATTTAAATTAATAAAAAGTTTTTAAAAAATCTATATAAGTAGTTACTTTAACTGAGGTTAAGTACATTTTGCAAAATTTGAGGTTATATTCGCTGCCTATGTTATTTATAACTTCTTAAAACTAATTTACTGCAGATGATGGTGGTGGTTGTTCTTGAGCTTGCTTCAAAACATCAGCGTAGGCTGGTAAAGGCTTGAAATTTAAGACCTCATTGAATACCAATTCCTTCCATTTATCCACTGGCAAATCCATATCTTCAAAACTTTGATCATACAAAGGTGATGTTTGTTCATCAGTGGGATCATGATATTTATCCATATAGGGATGAGCCAGAGCCTGTTCGGCAGTTATGCGCTGCTCAGCATCGAGTTCGAGCATTTTTTCCAACAAATCAATGGCTTGAGGATTAGCACCACGGAAAACATCACGGAAATTGCGTCGCTGCATGACAGGCAGTGAACGTATATAATTGCGTGCACTGTCAGAGGATATTTTTTGCATAAAATCTTCTGGTGGTGTACCCAAGATTTCCATAATTAAATTTAGCTGATGTATATGATCGGTACCAGGAAATAAAGTACGTCCCGTAAGCAATTCTGCCATTATACAACCCACCGACCATATGTCCACAGTCTGATTGTAGTGCATCCAGTTCAGCATAATCTCGGGCGCCCTATACCAACGGGTAGCCACATAACCAGTCATTTCACTTTCCGCCGGTCTGGCCAAACCAAAATCTAAAATTCTTAACTCACAATCTTCATTGACGGCAATATTTGAAGGCTTTAAATCACGGTGTATAATACCAGCGCTATGTATGTATTTCAAACCTCTCAAGATTTGATAGACCAAAAACTGTACATGGTCGTCTGACAACTTTTGTGTCCTTATAATATTATTAAGATCAGCATCCATTAGATGTGTGACCATGTAGACCTGTTGGAAATTCTCCAAAGAAGTGACTGGCTGTCCAGGATGAAAAACATCCAAAAGACCAATGACATTTTCATGATCCATATGTTTCAACAAACGCAATTCGCGATACGTCCTTTTCGCATGTACGGCTGACTGGAAAGGACGTGCCAGCTTTTTAATGGCCACTTTCATATTTGTACCACGTACCACAGCTAAATGGAATTTTTTTCAAAAGAAAAAAGATTTTATTTGTGTAAATATCTTATCATTAAGAAATGTTTAGCAGATTAGTATACAGACAAATAAACTCAATATTTCCAGTTTATCTTTTTGTATATTTACCTTTGCATACTTGACCGTAGGCCCCACTACCCACTGACTGTAATTGTTGGTATGTATCTGGTATTTCCCATTCTGTACGATTTATATCTAATTTATAGAATTTAGCCATTGTCTTTTTTAAATGTCTTTACAAATTCTATTGACTTTTTTTAAATTAATATTATTCACAAATTAGAAACTTTCCTCATTAATTCTTCGCCACTAAAAAAAAATATTCACGCAATCAACATAAATATACGAGTGAAAATAAAACGTCAAAAAAGAGTGTGTGAAAGAGAGGGAGAAAAACATACAGAAAGTTGAGAGATGCCATATCATATCCCTACAAGAACAGTGACAGTCATTTGACCGGACATTTGACTGACACTACTGAAGGAAATATCTATCATTGCGTAGAATAAAGTTTCTATCAAGTTCTTAAGGGCAATGTGAAAAATGTGATGGAAATATTTGCGTACGTGTGATTTTTCATCTTCCTCACACTTATGAATTTTCTTGACTTTAAAACATATATTTGAACTGCTCACTCTTTTGTTGTTAACTAATCAAGGATGATGGAAATGTTAGTCAGGGTTGACTAATCAGTCTTGATGGATATATCCATCACAGTTGACCAATCCGTCAAATCTGACGAGCAAAAAACTATTTCCCTCTCATTCGCACAAAACGATTTCAATGATTTTTTTAGCTGTATTTCATATACCTCTTCTCACCAAACAATTTCAAAATCAAACAAAAGCTGATTTTAGACTATTTTAAATGTCAAAAGCGACACCTCTGTAACTTTGTGTTAATGAATTTATTAAATTTTTTTGAATCACTTCTCTCAATGTGTGATGATTTCATTATATATTGCGTTTAGACGATCCCATCCGTTCTCTTCTACGCAAAATTTTGACAGATCATGTTACTTATGTGCTCGTGTGAAGGGGGCTTTAAGGACTTTAACCGACATGCCTACATGAGCCAACCAATTTGATGTGTCGCCAAGGCGCTTTATGAAAACTCGACTTTTCGAACACTCTGGCAACATGTATACTTTTTGACACAATCAGGGTGTACTAAATACAAGGTGACATTACTAGCCCAGTTTACAATTTTTTATACATAGACTTGTATACGGGCTTAAGTCGTACGTTTGTCAAATTCCATATGAAAAAAAATTGACAATTGTGCGATCGCCCTCAAGTGCTGGTACCATTGACACAACTATACAACTTTTGTTGTTTTTGTAGAATTGACTTCACCCTTATAATTGCACTATCCATTGTTGTATATAATTTTTTTTTACAATATTAATAATTTTTACAAAGAATGCATATTAATTTAACTTGATTCATATATCGGGACAGTTGAAAAACGACTTAAAAAAATGAAGAAATATAATATATTTCTACTCTTTGTTTATAAACAATTGATGGTATTACGTTTCCATTGGAAATCATTGAGTGTGATAATTACAGCTTTGTTTGGCCTACAATATCTATTGCTTTATTTTATGTATCAGCCAATTAATGAATTGAAACAGTACTCTGATCCCGAAAGTCCCGATACATTGGTATATATAGAATATTATTACCCTATAGCACTACAGGAAATTATTAAGTAAGAAAATGCCAATATGTTTTTTGTGTTTTAGAACAATGGCTGTTTATTTGACGTGGAAGTGGGTCATAAGCAAACATTCTATGCACCGGACACTCCCGAAGTTGTGACATTTATGGAACAAATATGTGGTAGTGACTTAAATATACAAACATTTTCGCATCGCGAGACAATGATGAAAACAATTGAGGAATGTAAGGAACGTTGTGAGGGGGTATATTTTGAATTTCCCAAAGTGGGTGAGAAGACTCTGAAGTATACCATTTATACAAATCGTATGAAATTGCGAACGGACCAGAGATATGTGACCGATAGTTTGGATACATCATTTAGTCGTAAGTAAATACAAATATATACATAGTAATATTATTCATCAATGCTAATTAAAATTCTTATTGCGAGTTAATCGAATCGTATCCAAATTTCCATATAAGGCACGTTTTATATGGTAAATCACGTATTCGTATTCATAGAACAAATTATTAATTTTCACCCTACATTAATGATTTGTTGCAAGTTTTAGACTATGTGGGTCCTGCTTCTTTATATCAGATTTTATATTTTCATTTATGCTCCAATCATTATAAAATATAGCATGAAAAACTTTTTAAAACTAATCTTCTAGGATTTTAGATTTCGTCCTTATGTTAAATGAAAATTATTAAAAAAATTTTGAACTGTACTTTGATTTGTTCAATGGATAAGGTAATTTCTTAAAAAAAGTGGCGAATTTTTATTGTTTTCCAAATAATGAGTATAATCAGTGAATTTTAATCTATATTTACATATTTACATACTCTTCTCCTTCGTGAGAAGGGTATATATAAGCTTTTGATTCCGTTTGTAATTTCAACAATATAATTTACCGACCCTATATAGTACATACACATGTATGTATATTGCGATTGCTAATAGATATCGGGGTCAATTTAGTCATGTCCGTTTGTCCGTATTTATGTTGAAATCAGTTGTGCAGCCACAATTGATATTTGGATTGACTTATGTATTTAGTATTTATCAACATTTTTTATATCATGAAATACCCATTTTGTGTGTTATTTTTGTTAAAACAAGAAATAATTGCCGATAAAAGGAAAAAAGCACATTATACTGTGATTTTGAATTTAACTTTTTCTATAAAAAATACTCAATTTTATTTTATAAACGATTTATAAATCAAATTTCGTATGGAAATTTTGTTTTATAAACCTTTTATAAAATAAAATGTTGTTTATGAATAAGGGGGCTATACTCCGATATGAACTTATTAAAACCTAAAAGGCCATACTTTTATTTCTTTGTAATTTTTATAACAAAATCTTAAAATGTAGAAAAAAGAGATAGACAAAAGGCCTTATGAAAACGATTATTAAATGGTTTAAAACGTGTTTTTTTAATATGGAAAATGTGCTTAGTAAACCGTTTTTAACTTTAATAGTTGTTGTAGCATAATCTAAAATATATCTATATATCTAAATGTTTAACGAATTGTTTGGTATCTGATAACAAAGTCTCCAATAACCCATTATCCGACAAATCTGTTTTTTTCTGTCTGTTACAAAAATAATAATTTAAATTGAAAATGTAGTTTCATTCAGCTGTTTTAAAACAATTACTACTGAAAAATCGATTTTTTTTAAATATCGTATCGTATCACGTTCATGTAAATAACAATAAATGTACATCATAATCTAAGTAGGATGAATAAGTTTTAATATGACTAAACATGCAGCATGATACTGGGAAAGGGTTTGATAATTTCAGTAAAATAAATTTTATTTATATTTCAAAATACAGAACTTATAAACCAACTGCAACCACAATGTAACTGATAAATTAATAAAATATAGTGAATATAATGTATGTTTACAAAATTGCGGTTAATATATAAGTTTATAATTAAAAATGTTAAGTATTTTTCAAGATTATTATAATAAATATGTGCGAAATATTATTAATTATAACAAGTGACCTTATAAAGTCTGAAAAAATTTGCCTTCAGAAATATGTAAACAAGAAAAAACCATGCGTCAGAAAGTCATCACAAAATTGTTGTACTCATGGACCAAACTCTAGAGAAATTCATACCATATACTCAAAATGTCGATCCTACCCAGCAAAAAAAGACGTGCAAAAAAAGTAGTAAATGCATGGGTTGAACTGATAATGAACTGGTTCATATTTAGGGGAAACATGCATGATTTTAACATTAGCGTGTCATTGGCATGCATGGGTTCGTATTTGCAAAAATAGTTCGTCATTTAAATGAGTTCTTATAAACAATGAATATTCGATGATTCTCAAGCGAATTTTCATTGGTGCACTATATTTATTTAAAAATGCATTAATGGTATTTCGATTTAATTATCAATATTTAAATAATTTTTTTGCGTGATATTGATAAAAATAGAATAAGATAAAACATAACTAACTGATTTTGATTGGATTTAAATTCATGCAGAGGAAAAATACCCATTGTGTTTTAAAATCCGTTAAGCAGTCTTGGTTTTTTCTTCTCTTATTAATGGACTTAATATTACTAATTTTAACAAAAATCTAATAAAAAATTAATGTCATTTTTAATCTTTATTGTATGAAATGCACGTTTTCGTTAAATCTCCTAAGAGAATACCAAATTACAGTAAAATATTACAATTCCTATAGTGGAGTTACATGAGTGAATTTGGGTTCATTTTTCATGCCTTCACTGATGACAATTTTTTTAGAATTTAGGCATGTATTTAAAACGCATTAAATAGAATACTTACTAAAGAAATCATGAAAATATCCCTTCTTCTTTAACAACTTCAAAATTTTTTTGCTGGGTATAAGATCATATTTATAAGGCAGTCCTATTTTTAGACGGGGTCTATGAACTGTTGTTGGATTACTTGATAAACGTGCGGAAGAACATTGTCAATCCAATCCCAAAGTTAGTTTGAAACCATTGGCTTCTTTTGGATTTTAAGTAACACAAAAATACCATTGTCTATAAATTTGTATAATGCAAATGTCTTAAGAAGACATTATTTATATAACAATTTTTAAAAAAAGGCACTTTTTCTGTAGAGAAGTGTCTAAAGAATACATTTTTCTAAAGAGAAATCATGTACCGTATATGGTACGCTATGCATTTAAGGGTTAAACAATAATATTACAATTATATTTGTAGCGTGTGTAAAATACCGCAATCCCTTTCTGCTGCTGTAACTATTCATGCAAAAAGGAAATGAGATTATTTGTATTTTCATTTTAAAATAAATTATAAAATAAACAAGATAATATTGTTTAAGCAAAGGGGATTTTATAAAATATTTTTTTTACTAAAGAAAATGTCTTCTTTAGATAAATTTCAATAGATAAGGGTCTTCTTTAGACCATATAAGCTTCCGCAGAGAGCAGATAAAAATGCTACTGTGTATCAGTAATTACAGGACACTGTGTCATTGGTACCCATGCCAGACTATTAGATCTTAAATGCAATGACTACTGCAGGAATTGTCATTTTCCTACATTTATAGAAAACAAAGAGCATCGCTATCTCTTCCTTATTTTCCTTATATTAAGTTGCTTTCTTATGGGTATCCTTAACTTTATGAATGAAAACGAATGGATAACTTCTGGAAGTAGATAGTAATACTTTAGCATACTCCTGTGACCACTAGGGTAATATAATGGCACCAAAATTAACCAAACCTAGACCACTTACTATAGAAAAATGCCATCGTTCTTTATAGATAAAGTCCTTCTTTAGATTTTTTTTTAGAAAAGTGTTTTCTATAACACTGCTCTATAGAAATGTGTCTTTTTTAACTATTTTCTACAGGAAATAAACCTTTTTAGACTCTTCCCTTTAGGAAAGTCTCGTCTTTAGAAACCTTTCAACAGAAAAATGTGTTCATTAGACAGTTTTGCAAAGAGACGTGTATTTATACAATTTGCTATAGAAATGTGTCTTTTTTAGTGAAGTTTCCATAGAGAAGTCTCTATTTTGACATTTCTCTATAGAAAAGTGTCTTCTTTAGACAATTTTCTATAGAAAAGTGTCTCTTTAGAAATTTTTCTATAGAAAAGTGTCTTCTTTAGACAATTTTCTATGGAAAAGAGTCTTCTTTATATAATTTTCTATAGAAAGTGTCTTCTTTAGACGATTTTGTATAGAAAAGTGGCTTTTTGAGAAAATTTTCTATATAATAGTCTTCTTTAGATAATTTTCTATAGAAAAATGTCTTCTTTAAACAAGTTTGTATAGAAAAATATCTTCTGTAGATATTTTTCTATATAAAAGTGTCTTCTTTAGACAATTTTCATAAAAGAGTGTCTTCTTTAGAAAATTTTCTAAAGAAAAGTGTCGTCTTTAGATAATTTTCTATAGAAAAGTGTTTTTAGACAATTTTCTATAGAAATGTGTCTTTTTTAGAGTTTTCTATAGAAAAGTGTCTTCTTTAGACAGTTTTCTATAGAAAAGTGTCTTATTTAGACAGTTTTCTATAGAAAAGTGTCTTCTTTAGAATGTTTTCTATAGGAAAGTTATAGTTACAGTTATATAGAAAAGTGTCTTCTTTAGGCAGTTTTCTATAGAAAAGCGTCTACTTTAGACAATTTTCTATAGAAAAGTTTCTTTAGACAATTTTCTATAGAAAAAAGTCTTCTTTAGACAATTTTCTATAGAAAAATGTCTTCTTTACACAATTTTCTATAGAAAAGTGTATTTTTTAGGCACTTGTCTATAAAAAGTGTGTTCTTTAGACAATTTTCTATAGAAAAGTATCTTATTTACACAATTTTCTATAGAAAAGTGTCTTCTTTAGACAATTTTCTATAGAAAAGTGTCTTCTTTAGACAATTTTCTATAGAAAAGTGTCTTCTTTAGACAATTTTCTATAAAAAAGTGTCTTCTTTAGACAATTTTCTATGGAAAAGTGTCTTCTTTAGACAATTTTCTATAGAAAAGTGTCTTCTTTAGACAATTTTCTATAGAAAATTGTCTTCTTAAGGCAATTTTTATTGAAAAGTGTCTTCTTAAGGCAATTTTCTATAGAAAGGTGTCTTCTTTAGACAATTTTCTATAGAAAAGTGTAGTTTTTAGGCAGTTGTCTATAGAAAGTGTCTTCTATAGACAATTTTCTATAGAAAAGTTTCTTTAGACAATTTTGTATATAAAAGTGTCTTCTTTAGACAATTTTCTTTAGAAGAGTGTCTTCTTTAAACAATTTTCTATAGAAAAGTGTTTTCTTTATATAATTTTCTACAAAAAAACTGTCTTCTTTAGAAAAGTTTTTCTTTAAAAATGTATTGTTCAGACAATTTCAATAGAAAAGTGTCTTCTTTAGACAATTTTCTATGGCAAAGTGTCTTCTTAAGATAATTTTCTCTAGAAAAGTGTCTACTTTAGACAATTTTCTGTACTTTCTTTAGGTAATTTTCTACAGTAAACTTTCTTATTTAGACGTTTCAATTTAATTTACAATTCCTTTTTTCCTAATCTTTTTTTTTTCTAGAATCACGAGATTTTAAGGACTTTATACGACTACAACATTCCATTGATATGAACTATATAGAACAAGTAACAAATATATCACCAGATATAACAGTTGAAATTGGAGCAATGCCTTTTATGCGTGGCGGTTATTTTCAAAATGAATCTGGCATACAGTTTGGTTTCATCTTTCCCATATTTTTTATTATATTGCTGGAGAGTACCTTTCTAGTGCCATTGGTTGAAGAGAAACAAGATGGTTTAAAGGTAAGTAGTTACTACTTTCTTATTTTCAAAGGGGATTTTTTCTAAAATCTATGTTTTGTGTGATTGTCTGCGTTCTTTATTTTTAGGAATTTCTTGTTATAGCTTCTCCTTTGTCATATCTTAATGGTGTTTCTTTCTATATTGTACGTTTAATTATGTATCTGATATATGCTATAGCTGTTTTAATTGTGGCAAGTGTTTATAATGCTTTAGGCATTATACCAGCAGGTTATGCATTCATCTTGATATTGCTCTTTATATTGGCCTGTATGTCGTATACATATTTAATATCAGTACTTTTTAATTCGGGTTAGTAAATCATTGCTTATCATTTTGGACTATTTGTTATTTAGAAATCTTCATGTTTTTTCTTTAGTCTTTTATGCCAAAAATTGCGGTTATCTATTGATATTACCACCATTTATATTCGCTTATATAGAGGGAGCTATACAAAATATATTTATAAGGATTTTCAGCCTAAATGCTTTTATCGATGCTTGGAATAGTTTTCAAATATTTGGCAATAAGTGTAAGTTATTTTTATTTATAAAATTAATGGTAATAATATTTTATTTGTAATTGTATAATTTACAGATGAAAAGTTTGAATTTTCGCATTTATTTGAACATTTGACGGATTGTTCATTTAGCATTTTTCAAATATATTGCATACTATTCTTTCAATGTATAGTATATTCTATACTATATTTATATCTTTCCTATATACTGCCTGGACCTGGTGGCATAAAACAGCCATATTTATTTTTCTTAAAACCCGAATTTTGGCAAAAACAAACGACCAATGAAACGGCTTGTATTAATGATAATACAGCCGATGCTATTATAGTACAAGATTTAGAAAAACAATTCAAAACATCTGGACGTAACATCTTAATAGCAGATCGTTTAAATATGGTAATTAAAAATAGACAAATTACCGTTCTACTGGGACATAATGGAGCTGGTAAAACAACCACAATAAATATGATAATGGGTAAGTTTAGATAGTATAAACATAATATGATGATTACGATTTATATATTTTTTTTCCATTAGGCATGATACCTAAAGATAACGGTAAAATTGTGGTCTGCAGTGAACGTGATGCTACTTGTTATAGACATTTGATTGGTTATTGCCCACAGCATAGTATTTACATGCAATACATGACCTGTAAACAACATTTGGTATTTTTTGCTAAGGTAAACCAATAAGATCCAACAGAAAAGTGGTTTTCTTTCAAGAATTTTCTATGGGAAAATGCTTTCTTTACAAAACTTTCTATAGAAAAGTGTCTTTATTAGAAATTTATCTATAAAAGTAAAAGTGTCTTCTTTAGACAATTTCCCATAGAAATGTGACTTGATTAGGCAAAGCGTCTTCTTTTAACACATTTTCTATAGAAAATTATCAACTATAGACATTTTATACGAAGAAGACTCCTTTTTCATAAATATTCTATAGACGTGTCTTCTTTCGACAGTTTTTTATAGAAAAGTGTCTTCTTTAGTCTATTTTCTATAGAAAATTGTCTACATAAGACAGTTTTCTACAGAAATGTGTATTCTTTCTATAGAAAAGTGTATTTTTTAGACATTTTCAATCGGAAAGTGTCTTTTTTAGAGTATTTTTTTAATAGAAGAATGTTTTTATTAAGCAGATTTCAATATAATAATTTCTTCCTTAGAGAATTTTCTATAGAAAAGTCTTCTTTAGACATTTTCTATAGAAAACAGACCTATTTAGTAAATTTTCTATAAAAGTGTCTTTATTTAATTTTAAAAGTATTTTTTAGACATTTTCTATAGAAAAGTGTCCTCTTCAGAATATTTTGTATAGAAAAGTGTTTTCTTTAGAACATTTTCTATAAAAAAGTTTGCTCTTTAGAACATTTTCTATAGAAAAGTGTTCTCTTTAGAACATATTCTATAGAAAAGTGTCCACTTTAGAACATTTTCTATAGAAAAGTAATCTCTTTAGAACATTTTCTATAGAAAAGTGTCCTCTTTAGAACATTTTCTATGGAAAAGTCTTTTCTTTAGAATATTTTCTATAGAAAAATGTTCTCTTTAGAATATTTTCTATAGAAAATTGTCCTCTTTAGAACATTTTCTATAGAAAAGTGTGCTCTTTAGAACATTTTCTATAGAAAAGTGTTCTCTTTAGACCATTTTCTATAGAAAAGTGTTTTCTTTAAAACATTTTCTATAGAAAACTGTTCACTGTAGAATATTTTCTATAGAAAATTATCCTCTTTAGAACATATTCTATAGAAAAGTGTCCTCTTTAGAACATTTTCTATAGAAAATACTCTATAGAAAAGTGTTCTCTTTAGAACATTTTCTATAGTGTTTTCTTTAGAACATATTCTACAGAAAAGTGTTTTCTTTAGAACATTTTCTATAGAAAAGTGTTCTCTTTAGAATTTCTATAGAAAACTGTTCACTTTAGAATATTTTCTATAGAAAAGTATCCTCTTTAGAACATTTTCTATAGAAAATACTCTATAGAAAAGTATTATCTTTAGAACATTTTCTATAAAAAAGTTTGCTCTTTAGAACATTTTCTATAGAAAAGTGTTCTCTTTAGAACATTTTCTATAGAAAATGTTCTCTTTAGAACATTTTCTATAGAAAAGTGTTCTCTTTAGAACACTTTCTATAGAAAACTGTTCTCTTTACAATATTTTCTTTAGAAAAGAATCCTCTTTAGAACATATTCTATTGAAAAGTGTCTTCTTTAGAACATTTTCTATGAAAATGTGTGATCTTTAGAACATTTCCTATTGAAAAGTGTCCTCTTTAGAACATTTTCTATAGAACAGCCTTTTTAGAACATTTTTTATACAAAAGTGTCTTAATACAATTTTTTTTACAGAAAAGAGTCTTCTTTGGATAATTTTCTATAGAAATGTTTCTTCTTTAGACAATTTTCTACAGTATTTTTTTTCCTCTTCAGACAATTTCATTCTACTTTTAATTTTATTTTTATCTATAATCCCATTTGCAATATTTTTTCTTTAGTTAAGAGGTTTGACGCACCAGGAAGCCAATACTTTGGCCAATAAGTTATTGCAACAATTAAATTTAACAGATAAAGCCAATGAATATGGTAAAAATTTATCGGGCGGTATGAAACGTCGCTTATCTTTGGGCATAGCCATAGCAGGAGAAACAAAGTTAGTATTCAAATATTAATTTGATATTTTAAATTGTCAACCTATTCTTTTATATAGAATTGTTATTTTGGACGAACCTTCCTCTGGCTTAGACATTGAATCACGTCGTGAACTATGGGATATACTTTTGGAATTGCGTAAAACAAAAGCCATTTTGATTACCACTCATCACATGGAAGAAGCTGAAGTATTAGGCGATACCATAAGTATACTATCGAATGGACGTTTACAATTGACTGGATCACCTTTAGAATTAAAACATAAAATTGGTAGTGGTTACATACTTAAGCTATGTACTAATCCCAGTCAATTTAATATAGAAGAATGCTTAGAGTTGATAAGAGAGCATGTACCCTCGGCAAGAGTTCTGGTAAAATGAATAGATTTAAACAAATAAAAAACTTTTATTAAAAGGGATGAATTTCTTAGAATGTTGTGCCACCAACTGTTAACATAAGTTTGCCCTATGACTATAGAGAAAACTATACAAAAATATTGGCCATCTTGGAAAGACAACATATACAATTGGGTATAAATACAGTCTCGGTTACCGATACCACTTTGGAAGATGTATTTCTAAAGTAAGTTATAAAACATGACAATAAATTGTTATATATTTAGTAATATGATTTCGGTTTTTAGTTCTGTACCGAAAGTGGAACCACCACATGATGAAGTCGATGGTGCTGTTAATTGTCATGCTGATACCAGCATAAGAGTACCGTATCAACGTTTGGATGAATTGAAAAATATTGATGTTTATCAACAATTTCTGGCCATAGCCTATAAAAAACTTTTATTTATGAAAAATGAATGGTTTTTGACAATATTTTTGGTAAGTAAAAAGAGAATTAAAAGAGATTTAGCTAAAATATTCCCATTCTTTGGATTTCTATATAATTTACATGTTATATTGCTATTAACATAATTTCTTTATAGATTTCTATACCTTTTATTATGACTACCATTGCTATCTTGACCATACATTTCTCGACTATTATGAAACTTGGCAGTGGACTTCAATTAACTTTGAATCATTATAAGAATGGCATTATTTACATGAATGTAGCCGATGACTCTTCGGCAAATGTTTTGCGTTTTTCACAAATTGTAAAACAACAAATTGAAAGTTATCCCGGTTTTAAAGTTGAAAAATTGTCACTGGGTTTCAATTCTACAGACATCGAAGAAGGTAAGTAAATATGAAATACGTATATATATATATTTGTATAGCCATAGACATACATTTAAAAGGGTTTAACGATATATAATTAATCGGGTAAGTTGATAAATACAATAATACAAATACTCTAGGTAAGCATTTTAAGTTTTTTTTTAGGTTAAGGGTTTTTTATGTGCACATTTAAGTTTTTTTTACAAATATTTTTATGTTTAATTTATAAACATTAGGGTATTGCCAGACAGACACATATTATGGTTTTATTCAAAGCGATCTTGTGACGTTCGCAATGCACCTATAGCATATTGAATGCCTAGCTCTTTAGGTAAGTATGCACAGGTAAGTTATATTATGAAAAATAGCACTTCAACTCCCGAACTTTATATGCACATTATTGAAATACGAAACTATATTTTATACGAAATTTCTGGTATCTTTAAAAAGTTTTGAATCTCTTCTCTCTGCTGTTAATTGTTTTCATGACTGTACAGATGGATCAAAGGATGAATACAATGAGTGGAGTTGACGGTGACATCTTTATTGAAGAATTTTGAACTAAAATCTTCTTTAGATTCAATGCATTGTCCTTCCAGTTTAAATGTATGCGATAAAGAATACGATTCCTCAACAAAAATTGTCTATGTCCATTACCCATTCAATTGTCGATCACACGATCCTTATGACCTAATATTGATGCATAAAAAACAGTCTATCTTCTAGGTCTTAGTCATTGGTTTCTGAATTTTCCAGTTTCAGAAACTATTCATTATCAGCATATATAGTTGACGATCTTTACTGATCTATCTAATGTTCAATAAGAACGATTAATTGTATTTATGAATACGTCTAATTAAGTGTGAGCTTTATAATCTCTACATCCAACTTTCTCTATTGTCCACTTCACAATCGATGTTGTATCGGAGGAGTATGTCGTAATTTGTATACTCTTCACCTTCGTGAGAAGAGTATATATAAGTTTGTCATTCCGTTTGTAATTTCTGTTGAAATCAATTTACTGAAGACCCCAGACATCTTCGGGATCCGAATCTTCAATAATACTGTCAGACATGCTTTCGAGAAGTTTCATACTTAAATTCAGCAAAATATGTCCATAAATAACGGAGATATGAGCCAAAATCTTATACAACCTCTGAAAATTTCATCGGAAAAGACAATTTGTTGCATGCTTGAACAGAACAGCAAAAACAACATGGTTTATAGGAAAAAAACGTATGTTTGGATTTGTTTTGTTTTCGGTTTCATTGCTTTTCGTATTTTGTTTTAAGTGTTTTGTTTCGTTTGGCCCATATTTACCCTAGCCCACATATAAACCCATCTTTCAGAAATCAAGGAATCAAGGTAAAAAACATCTTAAATATTAAAAATAATCCACATTTTTAAGATACTCACTGGGGTAGGTTATCATATGGTTAAAATATTTTGGAAGCACCTTAAACACTTTATTATTATATATTTATTATTATAGTATTTAGTATTTATTATAGTATTTACTCCAATAACTCTTGGTTCTGCGAATGGCTCTTGAAAGAGTTATGAGTTCCGCAAACCGTATGTTGTAGCGATGTTGTAATGAATTTGCAAACTTAAAAACTTGCCCGATGAACGGGCTCCTCGAAGACGTCTAACTTCTCTACAATGACTAAAATGGGTTTGGGTTTGGTTGGTGGTTTGGGCATGCAGTGACGGTCAGACAATGGAAATGTCTGAAAAGCTTGAGTAGGTTAGGTTAGGTAGGCAGGTCGTCCTCGCGATGTCATCACTGGGGACACACTTGGGTCCAGAATTTTGATCCCTTTGTGATACCTGAAACGAGAGAGAACGGTCGGCGTATTAGTACACTTCAACCTAATCACTCTGGTTTCCACCGAACCAGTTTGTCGCACGAATATAGGAATCTATCTTTCGGATATCAACCTCCGATAGATCCGCTAAGTCATGCAGAAAATAGCTACCTAGCAGACCCATTCTGTGATCAGCTAGGGCAGGACAATGACAGAGGAAGTGAGTTATACTCTCTTCTTCCTCTTCATCCTGGCAGCTCCTGCAGAAGTCGTTACTGGGTAAGTTCAGTCTTCTTGCATGGAGTCCGAAAGGCCAGTGGCCAGTTACCACTGCCGTTAAGTTCCGTAGGTTAACTCTCGGAATGTAGAAAAGGGCTTGGGATCTTTGTGGGTCGTAAGATGGCCACATGATCCTTGCCTGTCTACAGGTGGCTTCAGTCGACCATCTGCATTGCGCAAGCTCATATAGTTTTTCACGTATCGAGCGTTTGCAGATTGAAAGCGGTATACCGACAAAAGGGTCGGTATGCTCTCCTGCAAGCGAGGAGCCTAACTTGGCAAGAGAGTCAGCGATGGTATTACCAGGAATTTGCTGATGTCCTGGAATCCAATACAGTCCTATTGTGGAATGTTTCGCCATCTCGTTAAGGGATGCCCGGCATTCTAGGACTAAGTTTGACGTCGTGTAGACACCACTTAAAACCTTAAGGGCTGCCTGGCTGTCGGTATAAATTCGAATATTAACACCGTATATTCGATAAAACCTGAGCCAGTTTGCAGCCCGTTTAATGGCTGATAGTTCAGCCTGAAGGACGCTACATTGGTCAGGAAGCTTGAATGATACTTCCGTTCCCGAATGTGCTATGTAAAAGCCACCGCCTACACCATGGTTTGATTTTGAGCCATCAGTGAAAACCTTATACGATCCGTCATGGAGGATTGTTTCCATCACATTTGGGTCGTCTCGGATATTCACCGAAAAGCTTCTATCAAAAGTCGTGGGAGAGTGAAGGTGGGTATCTTGTACTTCTTAGTGAAGAGAACAAGTTCCGTTTTCGATGGATTAACACCAAGGCCACTGACGTTGCTCCACGTACTGAGTGTCTTGAGTGCAATCTCCATCCTTTGCGATAAAGTATCCAGATATTTGCCAGATACTACTACAGACACATCGTCTGCATATGCTATTACCTTAAATCCCATAGATCTAAGATCCATAAGAAGTGGGTTCAACGCTAGGTTCCACAGAAGTGGAGATAGAACTCCACCTTGTGGGGTACCGCGATTTGCCACTTTTGTGACATTTGCTGCTCCCATTTCGGAGATAATGATTCGTTGAGTCAGTAATCTCTTGATGAAAGCTGTTATTGGTTGGTTTATACCCAGACCAGTTAGGGCCGTTGTTATCGACCCAGGGTGAACATTGTTGAAAGCCCCCTCGATGTCCAAGAAGGCAACCAGTGTATATTCCCCTTGCGCTATTGTCTTTTCAATGTGACAAACTAGCGAATGTAATGCAGTCTCAACAGATTTTCCCTTCATGTAGGCATGTTGAGATGCTGATAAATGGTCAGGTTTGATATGTATTCTGAGATGCAGATCAATTATCCTTTCCAAAGTTTTGAGAAGAAAGGAGGATAGACTAATTGGTCTAAAATCCTTTGGCTTCGTGTGAGAGGTCTTTCCTCCTTTCGGAATGAAGACCACTGTGCACTTGGTCCAGGGTTCGGGTATATAAGACCATTTTAAACAGGCATCATATATCCGCGTTAGCCAAGGCATAAGATGGACAGCATTGTATTGCAAATCCGCAGGTATTATACCGTCAGGACCCGGTGATTTGTAGGGGTCGAAGCTGTTTATCGCCCAGTTGATTTTATCTTCATTTATTGATATTCCTGTATCAGCTGGGAGATCTGTAAACTGCATGTCAGTCCCGTTTACCGGAGATTGACAGCCTGGAAAGTGAGTGGCCATTAAAACTTCTAAGGTTTCTTGGCTGCTGGTCGTCCAACTGCCACAAGGTTTCTGAATGAAACTTGGGACAGGAGGAGTAGATGATAAGATTTTGCGCAGACGACTGGTCTCAGAAGAACCTTCCACGCCGCTACAGAAGGTTTTCCAAGATTTGCGCTTTGCATTTCTTACCAGGTTCTTGAAACGATTTACCGAGGTCTTGTAAGAAATCCAGTTTCCTGTTTTCTTTGCCTCGTTAAACAGTCTGCGCGTCTCTTTTCGAGATTTCGCAATGTCCGCAGACCACCATGGAGGCCTGCATCTGCCTTTGTGCATATTCTGTTTACAAGACAGTGAAGTCGCGTGTTTGAAAGCTTGATTTATGGTTTCAACCGCGTTTTCTATGTCCGATCGGTTTTCGATGATCGGTACATCCTGGAGTGAACGTGAGATTAGCCCCATTTGCATTTCCCAATCTGTTCGTCTCCTGTTTATAAAGGGCTTTGGGGCCACTTTGTCAACTACGATTTCAAAATCGATGTACTGATGGTCAGAGAAAGAGCAGTCACTTGAGACTCTCCATCCCCTTATCCTATCATGATGCATAGAACTAACCAGCGTAATGTCAAGAACTTCCCTTCTGTTTGAAACAATAAAGGTCGGTTCGGATCCTGTATTTAAAATATCAAGATTATTGCTTAGAATGAAGTTAAAGATTGACTCACCTCTAGCGTTTATGTCCGAGCTTCCCCAGACAGTGTGATGGGCATTGGCATCAGCCCCCATGATGATCGGCATGCTTTTCGAGTTTGCCATCTCTATGGATCTGCAGACCAGGTTGTTCGGTGGCTGGTCGCTGTGGTCGTGAGCCATGTACGCCGAGATAACCAATATAGCACCTACACTGGTCTCCCATATGGCTGCTACGGTGTCTTCATCACTGAAATCAGAAAGAATGAAGATGTTGAGACTGCTTTTGGCTACTATACAGGATCGAATCTTACCAGATCCTTTTGCGTACAATAGCTTAAAGCTTTTCATGCCTATTCCACTCACCCTTTCTTGGTGAATCCAGGGTTCCTGGACTAGGGCGAGCTCCTCCCCACTTACACCCATTCGGAGGAGCAGTGCAGCCGAGGCTGCTTTGGAGTGGTGGAGATTAATTTGGGTTACTCTCACCATCTCACCTTTTTTGTCTTTACGCAACACTGTGACGTTGGCGTCCTCCTTGTCAGAGGCAAGGAGATCGTCCTCGTCAACTGACTCTTCCCCCTCCTTAACCAACTTAGAAGTTGATTGACTCAGCGAAAGGTCAGTCTCGTCGCAAGACATATCCGCAGCGGATTGGTCAGGATCGGGATCATCCTGTTCCAATAGTTCCTTGTCATCGCCTCGGTAGACACGAAGGAAGATCGACTCGAAGCCGTAGTAGACCTTCCCTTGTTTCTCGCGAAGCGGCGCCAAAGACTCCTGGTTCAGGATCACAACAATCCTTCTGGAGCTTCCTACAGGTTGAGAAACCCTGACGACCTTCCAATCTTGAGTTGGAAGATCCGGATTGCCAACCTGTAGAAGCTCCAGTATCGCTGCCTTTTTATGTGGTTCCGCAGGAATTATGGCGGTGGATCTAGGCCTTCGTGGGATCTCGTCCACAGAGACCACTTCCAGCTTAGCACCTTCCCACGGATCCTTTATCAGCGACACAGCCTGCTTCAGGAGCAAAGCTGAGCGCTCGTTGGAACAGGCCATTAGCTTCACTCTGTTGTGAAACCAACCGCCGTCCTCACACTGTGGGGGGGGACCAGGGTTCTGTTTAAGAACTTCCCAGAACACCCCCATCAGCTTTTTTCGCACTATGTCCCATCTGGATGGAGACATAGCGCCATCTACGTCACCCCTGTCGATGACAGCACGCGTGAATTGGTTCTCAACCACTTCACCGGAGGTCCTGTCATGCGGCTTGGGGGGCAACGGTTTCGGACGTTTTGTCCCGGGCTGCTGGCCCTGAAGATTAGTCTCCTCCTCAGAACGTTGCCGTTTAGGCGCGTCCTTAGACGTGAGGGGGGACTCTTCTCCAGAACGGCCAATTTTCCCTTAGCCCATTCTAGAGAGGACTTGTCCTCTTTACTTAGCGACTCAACTGGCTTGCCAGCTAAGCGCGCTAGAATTTTGGCGGCGGAGCGCCGTTGTAGGAAGGCCCTTCTTGCTGGTGTTACGTGCCTGGGGGTCTTACTATTCGCCGTGCTGGCATTGGGAGATGCCGTTTGAGAACCCGAAATCTTGTTCGCAGTTCCCTCGTGCATAATCGGCACTGGGGTTGCTACCTTGGTTTTGGTGGCCTTAGTAGTCCCCGAAACGGGGTTTTATCGGCATTTTGCCAATACGGACCTGAGCTGCCTTTGAGGTACTTGGGGTGACGTCCAGAGGTGCCTCGCTGCTTATTTTGCTGCATCCAGCTTTGGAGCCAGATGCTGTTATTGTTTTGCGACTGCAGGATCCAGGCTTCCCTAAATCCGCAGACGCTTTTGCTTTGGGTTTGGCGCCGGTAGCATTCAGACTAGCCCGACCCGGTGTCTCCGCCGGACTAACCTGGGTGGCAGTAGCACTCGACTCTCCACAGCCTGTCGCCTTCGCCGTGGGGGTAGGGTCTCCGGAGATTATTAGGCCCCTTACCGGATACGCGGGGCACGGTTTCTTGTCGGACATTGGATATTAGAACGGTGTGCATTTTATACTTGCTGCCAAGTATATGATTCTGCATATGATGTGCTTGCAGACCACCAAGCCGCCCAATGTGGGAACAGACGCTGGTGGATTTAGACGGACCGTCGTGGAGTTTTGGGATCTAAAGATCCCGAACGGACTGTACTGTCAAAAGATACACATCCGAAGGATGAGTAGAGATCTTTTGACAAGTACTTGGACTGGTAGCCGCCCCATCGGGGAGAAACAGACGCTACCAGTCGTGGGAAGGGTAGTTCTTAGTATGTGCTCGTCATGAGCCCCTCTGGCATGGGTAGCCCTACCAGCACGGCCTGCATGGGTCATCACACATAAGCCTTCGCATCGCGTCAAGATGACTACCCGTCGCGAAGGAAAAGCTTGAGTATTTTGCAGTAAATCTGCAGCTAATTCCAAAAGATTAGAGTAAACAATCACTGATATGCTCTATGATGTCGTTTTCAATTTAGCTGCATGATTTGGAGTGACAGATGGGAATCATAAATGTGCCATAATTCTTGGTAGCGGTTCTTTGACGATAGTGGCGGTAAGATGTTTGTTAACAGTGATGTTAATGTTGTTGAATTTGGAAGAGTGTAAGACTGTAGTGGGCACTGTTGCTATAGAGTTATTCAGTTCCTGTACTACTCAGTTTCCACAACAATACCACTGTAAGGATTTAACATTTCTCCGTATTACATTTTGGCATATAGAGGACATTCATTGGGATGGACAGGTGCTTTTGTGTGGCGAACAAGTTGAGTTATCTGGATTTTGCTCGATTTTCACTGTAAATAAATGGATTTTGTTCACCTTAGAAATCGGATCGTCCCGGATCGAATACCCGATTATCGTATGAATGTTATTTGCTTATTTTCTTCGTCCAATTGTCGTGGGAATAGCTCATTAATAACTGGTCTATAGTTCAATGAAAATAAATGGCAGAAGCTGCTGTCATAGGCGAAGGTGTAGAAAGTGTTGGAAGTGCGACAAAGAAGGGGAAAGAACGGAGCCTTGTGGTATCCCTTAATTAATCCTTAATTAATGTTTGCGGATAATGCATATTAGCACAACATCATTAACTGCCATCACCACTCAAATTTAACAAGGATTAAACCAACAAAAACCCTATATGACAACGGTCCTTGTGGCATTGGATCTATTAAGAGATCTTCCTGTTAAATTTCTAAACTTCCTGAACCTTCACATGGTTCACTGCCTCCGCTTATGACACTGCAATCTCGCACAAATTGAGATGTAGGAACACGGTACTAAAAGATATCCTCAGAATACCATCTTCAGGAAGAAACGAAGATTTTACTGGTCAAGGAAACCAACACTATGATTTCCAAAGAGTTCCTCTGAGATGACATGGGACGAATCACCCTAACTACAATATAGAGCAGTTGGAGTCTTCCCGAGTCATGTCAGAAAAGATCTTCGAATGTACGACAACTGCATACAGCGTTATATACATGATCTGTCTGATAACGCATCCTATATGACAGCACTCAACGGTAATCATAGAGCAGTAGAAGAAGAACATATTGCCACCTAAAACAAGAGCACTTTTGACACAACTGGGATCTGGATGGAGCAATAGACTTAATGTCTATTGGTCTTGTATAGACGGCACTATCCTCAACAATATGTCCAGCCTGTAGTAAAGGTCCACATGACAAATTTTACCTTTTTGATTGCAAAACCAATCATACCTCACTCAGTCCTAAAGACCTGTGGACACATCCTGTTGAGTTTGCACAACTTCTTAACCTTGATGCCAACATCGCAGAACCATAGTTATTTAAAAATTTGATTGTATTCGCTGCTAAAATAGCAACAACAATCCCTTAAATGATATTGATCTCGTGTGATGAGATTCCATTTATAAGCTAGAAATAAATTAATAGAAATCTTTATTCTTGGCTTTCATTGTTAATATTTAAGTAACTCCTGTTCTTAAACATCAACTTAATTAAAAAGTATTATCTTATCCCTCCCCCACAACTGTTTAATATTGATTTATTGTTTTTTCTCTTTATATTCCTTTACAGAACTAATTGAAATTATGAAAAATGATTTTTATAATTTCCAACAAAATGTTTTGGGTACTCTACTAATCTCTGGGGAGAATCGACCAACTGTTAACATACTATATTCAGAGAATATGATGCATAGTTCGGCAATTTTGGCCAATTTAATTGATAATGCTATTTACATGTGGACAGCAAATACTAAAGAACGTTTATTAGAAACCATATATGCACCATTAGCAGTGTAAGTAGAATAAGAACAACTAATAGAATTAAATTTTATTATTTTTTCTTACAAATAATAGGCGTGACGATTCTGCGGGTTCTTTAAAGTTAACATACTTCGCCACCCTAATACCTTTTGGTAAATATAAAAAATAATTACAAAAATTGCTGTTCATGAACATTAACATGTTTTTTTTTTCTTTGTTATCTACTATAGGCATGTTTATGTTGATGTTTTACTTTGCTATGCTGCCTTTCAAGGAAAATCGCAGTGGTTTTAAACGTTTACAAACTATGTCACCCTATATTTATTGGGGCAGTATATTAATATGTGATCTATTGTTATTACTGTTAATATGCTTAGCTTTTAATGGTTATCAAACAGTTATAATGCCCAAAGAATTATATGATTTGTCAGATATCAGTAATGTAACCATATCCATTTTCTTTTATGGTTTAACATATTTGCCCATAATCTACTGTTTTGCCAATATGGTGACAACACTATCAGCATTATCCACCTGTTTGGTGGTATTATTTTATATATCATGTAAGTTTGAGTTTTTGAATTAATACTTCTTATCAGTTTATAACATTTGTATACATTTTCCTTGCAGTTATACCACCTTTTATAGTCTCCTTTTCACTGGCTGATATGATGAAATTTCAAAATTATATTACATTTTTACGTTTACTACCCGATTTCAATTTGTGCCAACAGTTGCGTATAATTAATGAACGTTTTGTCAATAATCATGCTGATCATTTACCCGATCATATACGTCAAGAATTGAATAGTAAACAAGTTTTAAATTTGCACAGTTTTTATTTTTATGTCGCTCTAGTATTTCCTACCATAATGGTGAGTTTATTGATTGAATTCTATAATGTTTTATCTTAATTAATTTTAATTTTCAGTTTATATTTCTTTATGTTGTGGAGAATAAAAAACGTCGTCAAATATTTGGCAATTCTTTTAAGATCTGCAAATCAAAAGGCAAATCTGAACAATGCCCCATTAGTAATGAAGAAGATAGATTTATACAAGAAGAAAAATCTAGTGTGGAAAAAATTATTAAAGGTAACTATATAAATAAAGTCTATAGTCCAGATTATAGACTGTTCTTTAGTCCAGATTATAGACTGTTCTATAGTCCAGACTATAGACTGTTCTTTAGTTCAGATTATAGACTGTTCTATAGTCCAGATTATAGACTGTTCTATAGTCCAGATTGTAGACTGTTCTATAGTCCAGATTATAGGCTGTTCTATAGTCCTGATTATAGACTGTTCTATAGTCCAGACTATAGACTGTTCTATAGGCCAGACTATATACTGTTCTATAGGCCAGACTATATACTGTTTTATAGGCCAGACTATATACTGTTCTATAGTCCAGACCATAGACTGTTCTATAGGCCAGACTATAGACTGTTCCATAGTCCAGACCATAGACTGTTCTATAGGCCAGACTATAGACTTTTCTATAGTCCAGACTATAGACTGTTCTATAGGCCAGACTATAGACTGTTCTATAGGCCAGACTATAGACTGTTCTATAGGCCAGACTATAGACTGTTCTATAGACCAGACTATAGACTGTTCTATAGGCCAGACTATAGACTGTTCTATAGGCCAGACTATAGACTGTTCTATAGGCCAGACTATAGACTGTTCTATAGGCCAGACTGTAGACTGTTCTATAGGCCAGACTATAAACTGTTCTATAGGCCAGACTATAGACTGTTCTATAGGCCAGACTATAGACTGTTCTATAGGCCAGACTATAGACTGTTCTATAGGCCAGACTATAGACTGTTCTATAGGCCAGACTATAGACTGTTCTATAGGCCAGACTATAGACTGTTCTATAGGCCAGACTATAGACTGTTCTATAGGCCAGACTATTATAGACTGTTCTATAGGCCAGACTATATACTGTTCTATAGTCCAGACTATAGACTGTTCTATAGACCAGACTATATACTGTTCTATAGGCCAGACTATAGACTGTTCTATAGGCCAGACTATAGACTGTTCTATAGTCCAGATTGTAGACTGTTCTATAGTCCAGATTATAGGCTGTTCTATAGTCCTGATTATAGACTGTTCTATAGTCCAGACTATAGACTGTTCTATAGGCCAGACTATATACTGTTCTATAGGCCAGACTATATACTGTTCTATAGGCCTGACTATATACTGTTCTATAGGCTAGACTATAGACTGTTCTATAGGCCAGACTATAGACTGTTCTATAGGCTAGACTATAGACTGTTCTATAGGCCAGACTATAGACTGTTCTATAGGCCAGACTATAGACTGTTCTATAGGCTAGACTATAGACTGTTCTATAGGCCAGACTATAGACTGTTCTATAGGCTAGACTATAGACTGTTCTATAGGCCAGACTATAGACTGTTCTATAGGCCAGACTATAGACTGTTCTATAGGCCAGACTATAGACTGTTCTATAGGCCAGACTATAGACTGTTCTATAGGCCAGACTATAGACTGTTCTATAGGCCAGACTATAGACTGTTCTATAGGCCAGACTATAGACTGTTCTATAGGCCAGACTATAGACTGTTCTATAGGCCAGACTATAGACTGTTCTATAGGCCAGACTATAGACTGTTCTATAGGCCAGACTATAGACTGTTCTATAGGCCAGACTATATACTGTTCTATAGGCCAGACTATATACTGTTTTATAGACCAGACTATATACTGTTCTATAAGCCAGACTATAGACTGTTCTATAAGCCAGACTATAGACTGTTCTATAGTCCAGACTATAGACTGTTCTGTAGGCTAGACTATAGACTGTTCTATAGTCCAGACTATAGACTGTTCTATAGGCCAGACTATAGACTGTTCTATAGGACATACTATAGACTGTTCTATAGGCCAGACTATAGACTGTTCTATAGTCCAGACTGCTTTGGAAATGGAAATTTTTATATTAAAAATTAAATTTCATTTTCCAGATAATGGTGAAAATGAATTTCCACTCATCGTACACAATCTCCACAAACAATTCCAACGTAAGATAGCTGTGCATGATTTAAATTTTGTCGTACGCAAAAAAGAGTGTTTCGGTTTGTTGGGCGTTAATGGTGCCGGTAAAACAACAACATTCGAAATGATTGCTGCAAATCAAACCCTTAGCAAGGGTACCATCAAAATCGATGGTATTGACTTGTTGATCAACGAACCAGAGTATCGTTATCGTTTTGGCTATTGTCCACAAAATGATTGTCTAAATGATTTTATGACTGCATATCAAACGTTACGTTATATGGCTTTATTGCGTGGCATACCATTTAAAGATGTAAACGATGAAGTAATGTATTGGCTGGATAAATTAGATTTGGATAAATATAAACATGTACAGGTTAAACATTATTCGGGTGGTACGAAACGTAAATTACAAACAGCAGCTGCTATGGTAAGGTTTTAAGAGGTTTTTGAATAGGGCTTCAGTTAAAAGTAAGTTTCTTCTTTGTATTTAGATTGGCAGTCCTTCGCTGGTGTTGTTAGATGAACCCACAACGGGTGTGGATCCCATATCCAGACGTTTTCTGTGGCAATCAATGCAAGATTTTCAAAAACGTTGCAAAACTTTAGTACTTACATCTCATAGGTAAGTTGAGCCTTTTTAAATCAATATTAAATTTACTTTTTGTTTTATAATGGTACATTTTTTTAATATATATTTTAAAAAAGTTTCTTTTTTAAATAAGTTTTCTTCAAATAATTATTCTATTTCAGCATGGATGAATGTGAACATTTATGCAATCGCTTAGCCATCATGGCCGAGGGACAATTCAAATGTTTGGGTTATGTTCCTGAACTTAAACAGCTGTACGGTTCAGGTTTTACCATTAGTATTAAGTTACATAGTTGCGAGGCAACACCAGATGATGTTGACTATGTAACCAAAAAATTACAACATTTCTTTATCCATTCTAAATTACGTGAAAATCATGCTGGCATTTTAACTTATTTCATTAAATCATTCGATATCATACAATGGTCAGAGGTATTTTCAAAATGTGAAACATTCCTAAATTCCACAGAAGGTGTAGTTGAAGAATATTCGGTAAATGAAACGACTTTGGAAGATATTTTCTTAAAATACGATACGAAAAATAAAAGACAAAATAGTAGTGATAGCTGCAGTAGTAGTAGTGGTGATCGTGTCTTATCGAATCGAAGTGGTAGTGGTGGTGGCAGTGGTGTTGATAATTTGCATTGCATCGAAGAAGTTTAGGTATTATTGGCTAGTGTCCGAACGAAAAAACAATTGGCTTCTGAGCTTCTACTCTAACAAATATATTAACAAATTATTTTTTTTACAAAAAACAAAACAATTTTGTTAATGTTTTGCACAGAGAATAAATGAAATTCAGAAGAGTTGCGAATATTTACTATCTACAGGACTTGTTAGTCGAAAGAAATGTAATTCGAAAATCTGCTTATAAAAATCATTGGCGAAAGAATGCTGTAGTTGACTTTAGAATGTTTCAGAGAAACTGAAAAGTTTGAAACATATTCTCGTCAGGTCGAAGAAGGAAAATTAATTTTTTGTTATTTTCGACATGGAACGAAAAACGAATGACATAATGATTTACAGGTAGTCCCAATTTTACAACAAAAACAACATGAACATGAACTATAGACTGTTATATAGTCCAAACGATAGACTGTTCTTTAGTCCAGACTATAGACTGTTCTATAGTCCAGACTATAGACTGTTCTATAGTCCAAACTATAGACTGTTCTATACTCCAGACTATAGACTGTTCTATAGTCCAGACTATAGACTGTTCTATAGTCCAGACTATAGACTGTTCTATAGTCCAGACTATAGACTGTTCTATAGTCCAGACTATAGACTGTTCTATAGTCCAGACTATAGACTGTTCTATAGTCCAGACTATAGACTGTTCTATAGTCCAAACTATAGACTGTTCTATAGTCCAAACTATAGACTGTTCTATAGTCCAGACTACAGACTGTTCTATAGTCCAAACTACAGACTGTTCTATTGACTTATCCTGTAAATTAATACGTCTTGGGAAAACGGAACTAGATAGAGTTCAATTTTGACTGTGACCCAGCAAATGTGAGTTCAATCGGGCACTAGCTATTAAACACTTATCCCTATTATTACAAACAACATTTTATTTTATAAAAGGTTTATAAAACTAAATTTCTATACAAAATCTAATTTATAAATCGTTTATAAAATAAAAATTTGTTTATTCAAAAGAAGGGCCTTTATTTAATAAACTAAAAATATATACATATAGACTTATTTATGTGCAAACTACATACACCATCTAACTTTATTAACATTTGCTACACCACTTTCATCAAGAAATTGTTTATATTATTTTCTAATTTTTCTAATTTTTTGCATTTTATTTAAATACCATATTAATGTAAGTGATATAAAAATAAGAAAGATTTAAAGAACAAATTTAAAAAGTAATATTAAATTATTTTAATATATATTTATCTTAAGTTTCAACTTAAATTATAAAATAAATAATTTTTCAGCATTATTTTAATAAAAAAAAATATTCAAAATCAACCGCTATGTTGTGTATTTTTTATTTTTTTCAAAAAGAAAAAAAAAAAACAAGTAATATGTATGTACATACAGTGTCTCTCATAAGTATTCGAATTTAATGTATTATGAAAACAGACATCATTTTATAATAGATTTTGTGGGAAAAATAAATAAATTTATTATGTTGTCCTGACAGTCCTTAAATTTTATACCACATTTTAAAAATTAAAAAAAAAAATAATTTACTTAAACTAATTTAACTTTTTTTAAAAAAAGTGCAAAAAATAGCTTCACAAAATTATTCGAATTTTTTGTATAAATCATATTTAGATTAGCATTATGAAGTAAAAATAAATAATTAAAATGAAATTAAAGTTTTGTATAGTAGCCTTTGTTTTTAAAAACAACTTCCAAGCGTCGTGGGACCGTTTCTACCAATTTATGAAATAGTTCTGGCGTTATTATGTCCCATTCTTCATGCAAAGCAACCGTATGGTGGTTTTAGAGGATAATGAGTGATTTAAAAGTTGTTCTTGTAAATATAACCACAAATTTTCAATGGAGTTTAAGTCCAGACATTAACTCCATTGAAAATTTGGTGAAAGAAGATACTTAGTGTTGTAAATGATCAACATTTTCACGTACCAGGTCGTGTATTTTGGATCGTTTTTCTGTTGAAAAATAAATTGAATGGGTTGTAGCCCCATTTTGGTGGTACTAGCATGCAAATTCTGCTCTAAAATTGACAAGTGGACCTTCTAGTCTATAATTACAATAATAAATTTTAGCAGTCCAACACCGTGGACAGACACAGAACCCCAAAATATGGCAGAGCAACTTGGGTCCTTTACAGTTGGTTTTAAGTTAGATAATTCCAAGGCATCTCCAAGCTTTCGCCATATCATTTGACGACCATCTGAGCCAAAAATATTATATTTATTCTAATCGTCGAAGATAACTTCCTTCCAGAATCCAATATTCTTACTTATGAGTCTATTTGCGGAGTCAAGACACTTAACATCGATTAACTTCGATATGAGCGGTTTCCACCTTGGTACTTGACCATGCAAATTATTGCTCCCTAGTACTTTGCGCACAATTTCGACACTCATTTTTATTCACAGGACTGTTATGAGTTCGTTGTTAATTTTTGGAGCTGATAGATGAAGGTTCCTTCGGTATTTTCTCAGTATTTCTCTGTCGTCCTGTATTGACAGCAGATTTGGACGACTTGATAATGGTAAATACTCGATGGAATTCTTTGTTCCATGCGTGTAATGATGTCGATGGGAATCTATCAACCATTTCCTATATGTATTTAATTGATCGGCCTTGATTATACGGATATAAATTAATTTTTTAATTTGAATTGATCAACTCTTTTTCTTTGAACATTTTAAGCGCTTACACAGGAAGGATTTACAACATAATTATGCAAATTTCCAAAAAATATAATGTTAAATATTCCATATAACCACTACCTGCATAATGGGTTAATTAATGGGCAATAAAACACGTGTTCAAGGATTCTAAAAAAGTTCTTAGAAAAAATTCGAATATTTTTGCGCAGTACCTGAAATGACCCTTTTTGGGTTTTTTTCCATTTTCTTGGAAACCATTAATGAGTTTTTATTACTTTTTTTGTATTTCGTAGAAATAATATAAATTAATAAAATTTCATTAAAAAATTTTAAATACTATTATTATTTTTAAAGTAACATCATAAAATAACACAGTAATCCATAAAAAATAATAAATTCGAATATTTATGTGAGACACTGTATGTATGTTTTTATCAATCGAATATAGACATCTTATAATTTTCTAACATTAGCTTAAAATTTTAAAAAGTCGATCTACTATTAAGTTATCTGTTTGTTTTATTGAATTTCTATTGAAAAAGTAATAAAAAAGTAAAAGTAATAAATCGGCGCCATCTATTGAACAATATTCAACAAAGATGTAGAAAGTATCTTTAACTTAATCAAATTTTAATACAAATCTTTACATCTTGAGTTTATCAATTATTAACAATTTTTTATCTTTATGTCTAACTTTTTAAATTTACAATAGTAAATCTTCTAAATAACGTTGAAATTCAGATTCTCTACTAACAGGTTCAACTTCAATATCCGGTTTTTTATTCCAAACATCTTCGGACGCCTGCATTTCCTCTTCTTCTCCTTTACTATTATCCAATCTTGTGGACTCTTCTAATTCCTCATTATGTTTTTCCATTACTTCTTCCATAACATTATTGACTTCCTCTTCACTTTGCAATTCGTCTCCTTCAACATCTCCATCACTTTCAGTTCTATGTCTTTTTTTAGTTTTCAAAGATTTACGTTTTTCTCGCTTAGCTTCTTTCATCTGTTGACGTTCCATATGCTTGAGGCGTTTTACTTCACGTTTCTTGGATGTATAATTCAATTGTTCTGAATGTTCGGGACACAGACGCAATTTAACTAAAGCATTTTTACGTTCACCCTGTTCCTGATAGGCAAAATTTACTTCCCAACTGCGTAAATGTTCCTTTTCCAAACATTTACGACTGCCGCACTGGAATTGCCCAACACCAGCTACTACTTCTGCTTCTGTACGCCAACGTAATGCCACCTTATTTTCCTTATGACGACTGAGATCGGCAATACAGTATTCTTTGAAGAGTTTATCATAATAACGTTTAGCTAAACGCACTTCCCAGGAATCTTCAGCGGCAGCATCGTTGTCTTCATCCCATAAAAAACGATGATGTTCACGTATGACATCGATGTCACGTTTATGTTTTCGTTTTTCGGCTGTATAGTTTTTGTTTAATATAAACGTTTTCAATATGTAATCGTGACGTTCTTGATCACTTAATGATTTTAAGGATATAGGAAACATTTTGTTGGATATTTTGTAAGTTTAGCGAAAAAAGTTTGAAAATTTGTTCAAATATTGAAAAAGATGTAAACAATTGCAAAAAAAAAAACAACAGCTGACTTTTGTTGATAAACAAATTATTAGAGTTGCCAAGTTAATTTTTTTTAAATGGATTGAAACGAATTCATACATGATTGAGGCATGAAATTAGTTTGAGGTCAAAAGTTGTGTAAATTTCCTATCAAATATAAAATAAATGTAAAAGCAACATAATTTAGATATTTTATATAGAGTTTGACTGCTTTCCCGTACTTAAAGCTGCCTGATAATTACATTTCCGCATTTAAAATTACATTCAAATTAAAAAGCAGAATAGTGTGAATTTCCCTAAACCCAAACATCATTAATTTTCTTTGTGTTAGATGTTTTTCCTAAATAAAACCTGGCAATCTTATTCTCCACAAAAAGGCAGAACACCAACATATTTGTGTGTATGTGGGTATTTGCAAAAAGGGTGTATTATGATTATTATACCAGTTACCCACCCATTTTACAATAACCTAACTTTCTTAATAATTTCAAAGCCCTTTAAGTTTTATTTACTATAAAATTTTTGAATATTGCAAGGATCGTTTTTTAAAAACCTGTTAAAAAGAAAACACCTCAAAGATCATAACACAGTTCCAACGATACATACCTACTACAAAAATAAGGTGTAGTTAGGATATAGCACCACTGAACTTTCGTTCAAAAGTTCTATTATCTTAATTTCCTTAATTAAATAGAAATCTCTTACCTATAAGTACAATTGAAAATCGATTACATCTATGAGCTGACTAGCTATCTATTTACCTATATACATATCTATCGATCTATCAATCTATCTATCTATTTACCTATCTATCTATATATCTATCTATCTATCTATCTATCTATCTATCTATCTACCTATCTATCTATCTATCTATCTATCTATCTATCTATCTATCTATCTATCTATCTATCTATCTATCTATCTATCTATCTATCTATCTATCTATCTATCTATCTATCTATCTATCTATCTATCTATCTATCTATCTATCTATCTATCTATCTATCTATCTATCTATCTATCTATCTATCTATCTATCTATCTATCTATCTATCTATCTATCTATCTATCTATCTATCTATCTATCTATCTATCTATCTATCTATCTAATATTTTGTTTAGAGCAAAAGTTAAACAGATTTTAACTATCGAAAATTTGTTTAATAACGAACTTCTAGAGAGAACAAAATTGAGAAGAAGTAGGTAAGAAAATAACACTAGCTTATAATAAATCAAAGCCGCAATAAATAGCTTAGGTCAGAAAACCCCGCTGATAAGTATATTTGAATATGTATACACCGAAAAAAATTCAGTCGGTAGTTGACTAAAGTTTTAAGAAGTTGAAATTTTACTTGTGTAATGAAATCTTTGGTAAAACATTTTATGGTAAAAGATAAATAATTAATTATTTTGTAAAATAAGCAAAATCAATTAAATCATTTTTAAATAAATCATAAATAATTCTTTATTAACAGACATAAGATTGCATTTAAGATACTGATACTTATATTTTATATAAAATTGTTTACTTAATATTTTATCGAAATACAATTTAAAATTTAAGCAGCAAAATCATAATTTTTTAAAGTTTTATTAAATTGTTTAAAATTAAAAGAAAGAATTAAAATTATAGGTAAATAAGCAATTGAAAATACAAAAGTATTTTGTAGTTTTTTTTATAAATAAACAAAATTATGGAATTGTTTAGTTTATCTTTCTACACCTTCTATGTGTGATAAGAATTTACACGTCACTTTCCTTTATTCACTTATAAAACGTGAATTTTTTTCGGTGTACGCTTTTGAATAATAAATGTATACGATAAAAATATATTGTTTTTTATTTATCTTTATGTTTTTTCGTGTTTTTGTTTTTTTTTCTTTTAATATAATCTAATTTTGGATTTATTATTTTTTAGCAAGTTCTGCAGATAACCAATCTAATCCTTCGTACAAACCATTTCCTTGTGTTGCACAGGTTGCTTGTATGTACCAGTGACGATTTCTTAATTGATTCAGGCGCAGTTTATCAGTTAGTTCTGCAGCATTCATTGCATTTGGTAAATCTTGTTTGTTGGCGAATACTAATAGTACAGCATCCCGTAGTTCATCCTCCTGCAACATATTTTGCAGCTCCTTTTCCGCCTCAGTAATACGGTCACGATCGTTAGAATCGACAACAAATATGAGACCCTGGGTATTTTGGAAGTAGTGTCTCCATAAGGGACGAATTTTATCTTGACCGCCTACATCCCATACTGTAAAGCAAATGTTTTTGTACTCCACACTCTCGACGTTGAAGCCAATTGTCGGTATAGTCGTTACCACTTCTCCCAACTTTAGCTTGTATAGAATGGTAGTTTTGCCAGCAGCATCTAAGCCTACCATTAAAATACGCATTTGTTTTTTGCCAAATAGCCGTGTTAATAAACTAGAAATAGTTAAGCCCATTTTTCTCAAAGTTCTTTTCCTTGCAACTTCTTCAATTTCACAATCACTATTTTCTGGAATTGTTTCCTTTTGACTTTAGTTTTTAAATGTTTTATTTTACGGTTGGAAATATAAATATATTTAATAGTTTCTTTTAATTAAAATACTCTAGATTTATTTGTAAAAAAAATAATCCGAGTGTATTAAACAAAGAAAAAAGTTGACAGCAATTTCCGAAAAAAACGAGACGTGTTCGTAGTTACTTAATAGAGTTGTAAAAGTATTTAGTATTTGAATAGGTAGTAATCAATTCTGGTTATTTTTACGGGTACTCAGTATTTGAAATGCAACTACTTAGTATTTACAGAGTTGTTCTTTCTAGAACACAATAGAATCTTTTTTCAGAGATGGGTTGTTTAGTGCTATTGCAATTTTGAATTTTCGAAATTAAAATAAACCAGCAACAGTGCTAAACTCGGCAATGACGACCGTTAACACAATAGACTATAATAAATTCACATTTTTATACACTTCGCCTCCGTGAAGTATAATTTCTATAAAATAATATTCCGACCCTATATATTTCGAGTCCTTATAGATGGCGTAGTCGATTTAACCATATTGAAACTTGGGTTTCGTTCTCGGGAAGCGTCGGCAAAAAATTCCCGGGAAATTTAGTGATTTTTAGCTTTTCGATTCCCGGGAATTTTAGTCGGGAATCCCGGGAATTAAAAAATTAATAAAAATTCAAACATGCTTATTGTAACACATTTTATACAACAAAAATGGACAGGTATTCCTTCAAAAAGTTGCTCGCGGGACACTTCAATACAGACAAACTCATATGTACAATATAATAAAATAATAAAGTATTTTATTTAATTTATTTAAATAAAGCTTGGCTATCATTGTCTCAGCTCTACTACCGTTATCTCTAAAATATCGTTATCGAATTACAGTTATCGAATTACAGTCGTTATCGATTATTTTAAATAATTTTTTTTGTTTTATCGGGAATTCTCGGTTTCCGGGGAATGTGAATATTTTTTCCCCGATTCCCCGGGAATCAAAAAACGTCGGCAATTCGGAAACCCTGGTTGAAACCGACAAAATATGTCTATAACGGAGATATGAGCAAAAATCTAAGATAACCTCTGAAATTTTCTGTAAAAAAATTAATTTTGAAAAATCGAAATTTAAATTACTATTACAAATTTTTCGCTGTACTATAGATGGACTATAGACTGGAATAGACTATAAACTAGATTATAGAGAGGACTATAAACTAAACTATAGACTAGAATATAGACTATAGACTAGTCTATAATCTATACTATAGACTAGAGAATAGTGGTAGTAGCCAAAGCTACTACCGGGGTCAGCGGTTGGCGGATAGCTGCGATAGATAAGCAGCCCCCGACGGCGAGCAATAAAAAGGCTACAGGAGCCTTAAGACGATTCTGCGACATGGCTATTAGATACCGCCATTAAGTAAGCATCCCCCACATGAGGTAACCTCCAGAGATGTGTAGTTAAAAGAGTGACGTCTTCGTGGGTCCTCTAGTCGATTGAAAACCCAGAAGCGTCTGTCTCATATTGTGCGGCTCCCTGGTGAGCGTCTGTTTCCCCATGTAAGGGGCGGCTGCTATCAGAACTCCGGCGGTTAGGACAAAACCGCTACGGGTATAAGAAAACAAAAAATGGAATAGTCTTATAAAGATAATACATTTACGGTGTAGTAACTGAGGACGAGATCGTAAAATTGTGTTCCAAAATCGGTAAAAAAAGCCCCAGGACTGGATAATATTCCAATAAAAGCACTGAAGATTGCATTAAAAATCATGCCGCAGCTGTTTGTATTATTATTTGATAAATGCCTGAGAGATGGTGTGTTTCCATCGAGATGGAAAAAGCAAAAGCTCACCCAAACCCGGGAAAACATTAGGGGAACCTCAGTCTTATAGACCGATTTGCCTTCAGGATACATTAGGCATGTGCTTGGAGAGGTTGATATATACCAGAATACTGAACGCTGTAGAGGAATCAACAGGCTTATCAAAGAGACTAGATTATAGACAAGACTACATACTACATCACATAGACTGTGAATAAATGAAATATTCAATGTTACAAATATTCTACTTGTACTTCAAAAAGTAGAATATAATTTCCTATACCTGTTACATATTGTAAAATATTTTCGAAAATAAGTTCGAATTTTGAAGATTTCTTTGAATCGTCGTTATTTTATCTTCTTCTATAATATATATTACAATGAATTTGAGTTTGTTTGTATATTTATATGTTTGAACATTATAGACAACTATACGGCTGAACCGATTTTCTTGAAATTTTCACAGCGTATTTCTGTATGTCTGGAATAGGTGATGGGCTCCTTTTAATTTTGAAATTTCAAGTGAGCGAGGAGCCACGCCCATATTAAGAAAATATCAAATCCGTATATTTGAAATAATATAACAGTTAGAGTCCTCAAATTTTGTCGGAGCCACTTTAGTGTCAATATGATTAGGGGGCGTGGCAATTCCCGTATAAATTAAATACAAAAATATTAATTAAATACAAAAATTCGTTTATCTGGGAAACTAATAGAACTAAAATCCTCAAAGTTTGCACGAAGAACTTAAATATTTATCTGAACATTTTGGAGGAAAAAAAGCGGACTTTCATCTGGGAGGGCTTAAAGCCCCCATATGAATTAAATAGGAAAATTCGCAAATTTGAGAAACTATTAGAGCTATAATCTTCAAATTTTACTTGAAGAATCTTGACATTGATCTGAACATTTAGAGTATAACGGGCTTGTCACCTGCCATGTGAATTAAATATAAAATTTTGTTTATCTGGGAAACTAACAGAACTTGATTCTTAAAATTTTGCATAAATTACTTTAACATTCATCTGAATATATTGGAGGAAAAAGTGCGAATTTTCATCTGGGGAGCTTGAAGCCCCCACATGAATCAAATAGAAAAATTCGCGTATCGTATATCATCAAATTTTACATGAAGAACTTTGACATTTATGTGAACATTTAGAGCATAACGGGCAGACTTTCAATGGGTGGCTTGACACAACATATATGAATTAAATACAAAATTTCGTGTATCTTGGAAACTCTTATATTATAAAAATTTTTCATAGATAGATAGAAATTGGAGATAGGTAGAAACTGGCGAACTTGCAATAATTTGCTTGACATCTCTCATATGTAACATATTATAAATCTGGAAAACTATTGTAGTTAGAATCTTTAAAATCGTTAAGTGGGTTTTTTATTTATACGTATTGATTTTAGGGTAGCAAAGCACACTGGGTATTTATAAATTAATAATATTTGTAAGCTTTAGGGTTTAACTAGATTTTACACCAAATTTTGAATTAACGGTTATTTACACATTTCTTATAACAACTACTACTTAAAAAACCAACCATTCACACATTTGGGGGGCTATACAAATAACGAAGAATGCACAAAAGCAAATGCAAAATACAATTCACAATAATACAAACAAACACACACAGAAAACCTACAAAACAAAAAATTGTGCTCCACCAACAAAAATTTTATTCCTTCAGTTGTTTTGCAAATTTCATACAATTTGCATCGTAACTACGGTTAAATTTCGGATCGTTTTTTTAAGCGTTGGGGCGAGAGTATAGTGCGGTTAAATGCGCCGCTCTTTTTTTGCATGTGTATTTTTTTGTTTTGAACTTTTCCATTCAGAAAAAACTGAACCAAAACAAAAAACACAACATACAATCACAACAACAACAACAACGAACGAACGCAGCTGTTTTTCTAAATGGTAAAATACATTAGAAAAAAACGCGAATAAATTTGTAAAGGAAGATATAATTTGTGTAGAAAAAAATACGACCAGCAAAAAAAAAACTAAACTTTTAGATACACCAAAAAAAAAAAAAAAAAAAAAAACAAGCAGAATTTCAGCAAAAAATTAGTTTTTTTACTTAAATATTAAACAAAAATGTATATAGAAAATGACGGAACAAATTGTGCAAAAATTTAACGTTAACAAATCTATAATTTAAATGAATATTATTACAAAAATTTATTAAATTAATATTGTATACATACAATACCTACATACATATTTATAAATTGTACATTAAATGCGATTAATGCAGCTCTACTATACATTTATTAATTTATTTTTTGTTTTTGATTTGTTTCTGTTCTTTTTTGATGAATTGATAATTTTTCAATTTCGCAGTAGTTAAATTAATAAAAATACAAAAAAAAAAAAAAAAACAAGTACAAAAGAATAAATGAATACAAGTAAAGTAATTGATCTGCATGTGTGAGTAAATAATATTGTACAATGATGATGATGATGATTCTTTACATTTTTTGTGCGATTTTTTTTCACATATTTTTTTCGGTTGGTGTACTGTTGTAGTTGAGAGTTTTTGAAAAGAATTTCGTGTATTTTCAAAGTAACTACTGATTAAAAAGATTGCGAAGGGTTCAAGACAAAAACAACAGCAAGAACAACTCAAACTACATACAATAAGAATACAAAAACAGCAATAACAACAATAGTCGCATACTGCATGCACAAGTCTCAAGTTTGTAAACAATTTCTTACTTTTGTTGTTTTTCTCATTTTACGACATGCAGATGAAGATGAGCAAAATATAAATTTATCTCTTTAAAAAAAGATAAATTCAATTTACCCAAACACTAGCAATTTTTTAAAAAAATGTGCTCAAGTTTTTTTCTTTTTTCATTGTGTTTAAAATGTGGAATGCAATCAATTTAATGGAATCTTATTATTTAGTTTTTCTTTTAATTCTTTTTTTGTTGCTCTTCCTTTTCTTATTCGTGTGTGCTTTTAGAAAATATTTTTTCTTTTTTTTTTTTTAAGAAAAATACGCATCTTTTGTTATTTCCGTTACGTGTAGTGTTGCCATACTTTATATTGTATATAAGAAGAAAAATTGTACTTCCGTTCATACCCAACAAACAATTTTGTTAAAATTAAGAAATATTCTTAAACTGTGTTTAAGTCAAGAAATTTTTATCGATAGTCTATAGGTACTATATAATAGACTATAGATATAGATTGGACTGTCGACTGGACTACTGGCCGGTTAATAGATTGGACTACAGTTCGGCTTATAAACTTGACTACAGTCTGGTTTATAGACTGGACTATAGTCAATACCAAAGACAATACTATAGACTAGAATAAACTATGAACTAGACTATAGATTACACTATAGAATGGACTATAGATTAGACTATAGACTATACTAAAGACTTGACTATAGACTAGACTAGACTATAGACTAGACTAGACTAGACTAGACTAGACTAGACTAGACTAGACTAGACTAGACTAGACTAGAATAGACTAGAATAGACTAGACTATAGACTAGACTATAGACTAGACTAGACTATAGACTAGACTATAGACTAGACTATAGACTAGACTATAGACTAGACTATAGACTAGACTATAGACTAGACTATAGACTAGACTATAGACTAGACTATAGACTAGACTATAGACTAGACTATAGACTAGACTATAGACTAGACTATAGACTAGACTATAGACTAGACTATAGACTAGACTATAGACTAGACTATAGACTAGACTATAGACTAGACTATAGACTAGACTATAGACTAGACTATAGACTAGACTATAGACTAGACTATAGACTAGACTATAGACTAGACTATAGACTAGACTATAGACTAGACTATAGACTAGACTATAGACTAGACTATAGACTAGACTATAGACTAGACTATAGACTAGACTATAGACTAGACTATAGACTAGACTATAGACTAGACTATAGACTAGACTATAGACTAGACTATAGACTAGACTATAGACTAGACTATAGACTAGACTATAGACTAGACTATAGACTAGACTAGACTATAGACTAGACTAGACTAGACTATAGACTAGACTATAGACTAGACTATAGACTAGACTATAGACTAGACTATAGACTAGACTATAGACTAGACTATAGACTAGACTAGACTATAGACTAGACTATAGACTAGACTATAGACTAGACTATAGACTAGACTATAGACTAGACTATAGACTAGACTATAGACTAGACTATAGACTAGACTATAGACTAGACTATAGACTATACTATAGACTAGACTATAGACTTACTATAGACTAGACTATAACTAGACTATAGAACTAGACTTAGACTAGAGACTATGACTAGACTATAGACTAGCTATAGAATAGAACTATAGACTAGACTATAACTAGACTATAGACTTGACTATAGACTAGACTATAGACGAAACGATGACTAAGTACTAATAGACTTGACTATAGACTAGACTCTAGACGAGACTATAGCAGACTATAGACTAGACTATAGACTAGACTATAGAGCGACTATAGACTAGACTATAGACTAACTATAGACTAGACTATAGACTAGACTTAGACTAGACGTATAGACTAGAACTATAGACTAGACTTAATAGACTATGGACTAGACTATAGACTAGAATATAAGACTAGACTATAGACTAGACTATAACTAGACTATAGACTATACTATAGAAATAGACTATAGACTGACTATGACTAGACCTATAGCTAGCTATGACTAGACTATAGACTAGACGATAGACTAGACTATAGACTAGACTAGACTAGACTATAGACTAGACTATAGACTAGACTATAGACTAGACTATAGACTAGACTGTAGACTAGACTATAGACTCGACTATAGACTCGACTATAGACTCGAATATAGACTAGACTGTAGACTAGACTATAGACTAGACTATAGACTGGACTATAGACTAGACTATAGACTAGACTATAGACTAGACTATAGACTAAACTATAGACTAGACTATAGACTAGACTGTAGACTAGACTATATACTAGACTATAGACTAGAATATAGACTAGACTATAGACTAGACTATAGATTAGACTATAGACTAGACTATAGACTAGACTATAGACTAGACTATAGACTAGACTATAGACTAGACTATAGTCTTGACTATAGACTATGCTATAGACTACACTAGACTAGACTATAGACTAGACTATAGACTAGACTATAGACTAGACTATAGACTAGACTATAGACTAGACTATAGACTAGACTATAGACTAGACTATAGACTAGACTATAGACTAGACTATAGACTAGACTATAGACTAGACTATAGACTAGACTATAGACTAGACTATAGACTAGACTATAGACTAGACTATAGACTAGACTATAGACTAGACTATAGACTAGACTATAGACTAGACTATAGACTAGACTATAGACTAGACTATAGACTAGACTATAGACTAGACTATAGACTAGACTAGACTAGATAGACTAGACTATAGACTAGACTATAGACTAGACTATAGACTAACTATAGACTAGACTATAGACTAGACCTATAGACTAGACTATAGACTAGACTATAGACTAGACTATAGACTAGACTATAGACTAGACTATAGACTAGACTATAGACTAGACTATAGACTAGACTATAGACTAGACTATAGACTAGACTATAGACTAGACTATAGACTAGACTATAGACTAGACTATAGACTAGACTATAGACTAGACTATAGACTAGACTATAGACTAGACTATAGAGTAGACTATAGACTAGACTATAGACTAGACTATAGACAAGACTATAGACTAGACTATAGACTAGACTATAGACTAGACTATAGACTAGACTATAGACTAGACTATAGACTAGACTATAGACTAGACTCTAGACTAGACTATCGACTAGACTATAGACTTAGACTATAGACTAGACTATAGACTAGACTATAGACTAGACTATAGACTAGACTATAGACTAGATATTAGACTAGACTATTCGATAGACATAGATAGACTATCGGACTAGACTATAGACCTAGACTATAGACTAGACTATAGACTAGACTATAGACTAGACTAGACTAGACTATAGACTAGAACTATAGACTAGACTATAGACTGACTATAGACTAGACTATGAGTAGCTATGCTAGATACTATAGACTAGACTATAGACTAGACTATAGGATATACTATAGACTAAGACTATAGACTAGACTCTAGACCTAGACTATAGTACTAGACTATCGACTAGACTATAGACTAGACTATAGACTAGACTATACAGACTAGACTATAGACTAGACTATAGACTAGACTATAGTGACTAGACTATAGACTAGACTATAGACTAGACTATAGACTATAGACTAGACTATAGACTAGACTATAGACTAGACTATAGACTAGACTATAGACTAGACTATAGACTAGACTATAGACTAGACTATAGACTAGACTATAGACTAGACTATAGACTAGACTATAGACTAGACTATAGACTAGACTATAGACTAGACTATAGACTAGACTATAGACTAGACTATAGACTAGACTATAGACTAGACTATAGACTAGACTATAGACTAGACTATAGACTAGACTATAGACTAGACTATAGACTAGACTATAGACTAGACTATAGACTAGACTATAGACTAGACTATAGACTAGACTATAGACTAGACTATAGACTAGACTATAGACTAGACTATAGACTAGACTATAGACTAGACTATAGACTAGACTATAGACTAGACTATAGACTAGACTATAGACTAGACTATAGACTAGACTATAGACTAGACTATAGACTAGACTATAGACTAGACTATAGACTAGACTATAGACTAGACTATAGACTAGACTATAGACTAGACTATAGACTAGACTATAGACTAGACTATAGACTAGACTATAGACTAGACTATAGACTAGACTATAGACTAGACTATAGACTAGACTATAGACTAGACTATAGACTAGACTATAGACTAGACTATAGACTAGACTATAGACTAGACTATAGACTAGACTATAGACTAGACTATAGACTAGACTATAGACTAGACTATAGACTAGACTATAGACTAGACTATAGACTAGACTATAGACTAGACTATAGACTAGACTAAAGATTAGACTATAGTCTTTATAAATTCCAGTCTACGTCTACAGGATATCGGAATTACTTTCTAGTCCTAGGTCCAGTATATAAAACAGATTAGAGTAGATTCCGTAGAATACATATACTGTAGTCTTGACTGAGGACTAGTCAATAGTTTGAACTGTTAACTGTAGTGTGGACTATACACTAAATGCTAAAACTAAATGCTAATCAAGACTGTAGTATGAACTAGAGACAGAGCAGTAGTCCGAACTATTGTTTATAGACCCGATATTTGTTTGTTTCAAAATTACTTCAACTGGCATATAATTAACTATCTCTATTTTTTTTTAAATAATTTAAAATCCTACTTTAATCCATTTAAAGTGTTTTTTATTGTGCAAGTCTTTTTTATCAATTTTAAAATCTATAAATCAATAAATATTAAAGTACATGATTTTTTTATTAAAACCCGATTACATAAATAAGTGATATTACTAAACAATTTCGTTTATAAGCCTCTTACAAGGGGAATAATATAAATTACAAATGTAATAATCAGCTGAAATAAATTTAGTTTAAGGGAATAATAAAATAGTCTATTACAAAAGTAGAAATTAATATACATATTTTAAAAGTTTAGTTAAAACTGAACTATTGCCGAACTTTTTTATGAAAAAGCTTATGAAAAGAAGAATAACCACGCCCACTTTTGGGTGCAGAATTAATAACTTAAACCCAAATACAATGGTCATAGTCTCAATTTTATAATACTTAATTGTTTAAATAATAAAAATTAATAGTTTTTTGTTTAAAATGTGCAAATATTTAATTAGTATGCAATAAAATAATCCCTTTAATGAAATTCTGCATAATATTTAACATTTTTTTTTTTTTTTGTTGAAATAAACTACTGCAATTGACAACATAACAAAAAATATAAAATAAAAATAAATTAAAACTATAAAAATTAAAATAAAATACATTATAAAAACTTTACTTCTTTCAAGGTGAACGTGTCGCGCCTTTTGCTAACCCACCACAATAAAACATAAACCACGGTTTAAAAAACCAATCAAAAGTCATTTTTGGAACTCAAACGTCAAAGAACAGATATAACGTTGTGGTTATTAGTCGTCGTCTAATTTCGTAATTCGAAATTTTCACACTCGTATAGGAAATTCGTGCGCTGGTGCTCGCACGTTAATTGAATTTTTTTTCCTACAAATTGTTTAAATAATCGCCACTTTGCCGCGCGGACGTAAGTGTAAATCCACCACCTCCGGTAATATGGCCGCTACGGGAGGAGGGGGAGCAGCTGCTACAAGTGTTGTAGTGCTGGATCGTGGCAACAATACAACATGTACAATCAATTTGCATGGTAAGTACCTACAAAAGCCCCTGCGCTAAATGCTAAAGTGTTTTTTGCTGTTTTAAGATTTTATTTTACTTCATATTTTATTTAAATTTTTAAATATTTCTTTTCTTTATGTTGGTTTAAAGTTTTTGTTGTTGTTTAATTTCGAGTTTCTTTAACATTCAAACTCCGTTATAATTTTGAATTATTATTTTTCTATTTTATGTTTTGTTTTCTATTTCGTTTACTTCCTTCTTTAAATTTAGTTTTTGTTTTCTGTAAGATTTTATTTTTTTTCAAAATTTTTGCAAATTTTTTGTTTAATTGTTGTTATTGCTGTTTGTGTATACATATTTGATTTGTTTGTGATTAATCATTATTAATTATAATAATTTTTTGCAAAAGCGGTAATACAACAGAAAACGTCGAAAAAAAACATATTTTTTTAATTTAATGCTAATTTTTATTGATTAGATTCTGTTGAATTATATTTTTATAAATTTAATATACGTTAATTTAGTTTTTGTCTCACATGTGTTGTTAATTATATAAACATGTAAACAGAATAAGAACCACAGGGCGGCAATTTGATTTCGCAATTAATCATATATTATATGACCTTATCGTTTCGATAATTAAGGAAATTGGGTTTGAAGTTTATTTGATCCATTAATAGTTAAGGGTTTTGATAAAACAAATTTCGAATAGACTATTGTATTATTCAGACTATAGATCATTCTATAGTCCAAACTATAGACTAATCTATAGTTTACACAATAAACTAATCTATAGTCCAAACTAGAAACTAATCTATGGTCCTGGCTGTAGACTAATCCATAGTAAAGACTATGGTCTATAGACTAGACTATAGATTAATCTATAGACAAGACTATAGACCAGCGGTTCCCACCTTTTTTTACTTCGCGGACCCCTTGAGGAATTTATTTAATTTCACGGACCCCCATACATATTTTGATATCTTATTGATATAAATAATTGTTCATCTGAAAATTGTCTTAGTCCTGGTCCATAAACCCTATAAAATGTTCCCGTACATTGAGAATATTTAGTATTTCGGAGATGTTTTCAATTGCATGGTTTTAAATATAGAATGACTTCTAACATGATGTTTAATTTTATGATCGTGAGAGCTTTCATGTTCATTTCTCGTCAAGGCAGCGAAAAGGTTTCTTTATCAAGTATTGTCGACATGTGCTTAAAGAGTCATGTTTCTAAATTTTTTTGCGATTGTATAGGAGTGAGCTGAGTATGTAAGCTAAGTTTTCGGAAAAATATGTGAAAGTTAGACTTCTTCGATGTTGTTGCGGAATGCGTTACCCACATAAAATATGACCTGAACTCTTTGCGAATGTACTGTGAATTTGGATCTTAAATTTGAATTTTAAAATACCTACGAATTATTTTACTGCGTGGTTTTGACTATTTACGCAAAACGCTATGAATTTTCTGATGTTGATTTAATAATATTGGACAACAAAATGAAGTTAAAATCTGCGTATCTCGTCGGAATGGAATATTTATATTTAAAATTAACTAGATTAACACTTTTGCTTACAATTTAAAAAAATATTATGAAATGTGACCTAACTTCATATTCCGGGATACCAGTAACAGTATTTAATTTAAGGCAAATCATTATACGTCTGATATAAAAACATTTTTTTCGATACATATACATTTATAAAAATTACAACTCACGTAATACTTTACTTTATAAAAGTGAAACAATAAATTTGTAGGGCCTAGCTTCATCCTGATAAACGACCGAAACAATAAAATTCAAAAAGTCACAAACAAATCTGGGATTATTGAATAAAAATTGTGTATTTTAGTACTTATGAAAAATTTGGAGATATTTTTAATATTTTCTAACAAATAGAGAATATTTTTTATTCATGATTTTTTTCGTTCGTCTTCGCGGACCCCCTAGGATTTTGCTACGGACCACTAGGGGTCCGCGGACCCCCTTTTGGGAACCGTTGCTATAGACTATTAAACTATCCAGACTACAGACAATTCTATTGTCCACAATATAGACTAATATAAAGTCCAGATTATGGACTAATATATAATCAGTTTATAGATTATTCTATTATACAATCTAAAGGATATTCTATAGTGCAGCATATAGACTAATCTATAGTCCGTACTATAGTACATATAGACCAATCTATAGTTCAGGCTATAGATTAGTCTATAGACCCTGTTCTATAGTCCCAACTATAGACCCTGTTCTATAGTCCCAACTATAGACCACAGTTCTATAGTCCAGACTATAGACCACTGTTCCATAGTCCAGACTATATACCACTGTTCTATAGTTCGGACTATAGACCATTGTTCTATAGTACAGACTATAGACCCTGTTTTATAGTACAGACTATAGACCCGACCCTGTTTTATAGTCCAGACTATAGACCATTGTTCTATAATCCAGACTATGGACCACTGTTCTATAGTCCAGACTAAAGACCACTGGTCTATAGTCCAGACTATAGACCACTGTTCTATAGTCCAGATTATATTATAAAACAGTGGCCTATAGCCCAGACTATAGACCAATGTTCTATAGTCCAGACTATAGACCACTGTTCTATAGTCAGACTATAGACCACTGTTCTATAGTCCAGACTATAGACCACTGCTTTATAGTCCACACTATAGAATACTGTTCTATTGTCCACACTATAGACTACTGTTGTATTGTCCACACTATAGACCACTGTTCTATAGTCCACACTATAGACCACTTTTCTATAGTCCAGTCTATAGACCACTGTTCTATAATACACACTATAGACCACTGTTTTATAGGCTAGAGTCTAGATTATAGACCACTGCTTTGAAGTGCAGACCATAGACCACTGTTCTATCTCCAGACTATATACCACTTTTCTATAGTCCTGACTACTATTCTTTACTCCAATCTTAAGATTAATTTATAGCCCAGACTATAGACAATTCTGTAGACATTTCAGTAGTCCAGACAATTCGATAGTTAATTGAAAAATATAAAAATAAAATTATGGACCCGAACTCAAATTTACTTCAACTATGTACCTATGTACATTTTATAAATACTTCAATATAAATTGTTGAATTGTAACAATGTGGCCTATTTTCAAATTAGCTTTAGATACTTGTAAGAGATAATTCAAAGTACAGCTTTAAAAAATGTATGTTTGTTTGAATGTTCACATACATGCGAGTGCGATGGACGGACGAAATATAAACGAGTAGGCATAGTTTTTGGTAACGAAAAAACACAAAAACCAAACTAGGTACAAATAATGTTCAAAACAATGACTTTTTACATACAATTTGATTTTCTATGTTCTTTGCATAAACTACGCAAAATTGTTTTAATTTATTGAACATATGTACCATACACCTGATGACTGTAAAAAGTTTGTACGTTAATCAGATTCAGATTTAGCGAGTTTGAGATTAGACACATTTCCTATACTCTGGCTATTGGGTCCGTAATCCGGAGGATTCAGTGGAGAGCCGTAACACCAAAAAAAAAAAAAAGAAAAAATTATCCCCTTCACTAAGAATCTATGTTCATAATACTATTTCAACATAAAAGTTTATGGTCGAAACTACCCCCTAGACTATCTTCTTATGCATATGTTTTTATCAGGTTCTCTTGCTATAATATCTAACTTTTAAAGACGTTTACTATCCTCAATAATTCAGGCACTAGTTCTGTTTCAGTTTAGAAGCTACTTTTTATCATTGAGTGTATTAATTTATATTGATCGCAACTCTATAAACTTTAAATACAGCTACAAATGCAATGTACTAATTGTACACACACATACTTATTTACATAAATATATGTAAGTACGCGCTGCAAGATTTGTATGTAGATTTAACTGTAGCCTATTTTTATTGTATAGAGTACATATCGACAGAGACCTAAGATTTAAATCTCTTCCCCAATTGTATAAAAAATATTATTTCCATCATCAATATCTCGCATCGAATACGTACTTAGTATATTTAAAAGTGTTTGTGTGTATTACTTTACAGTGATCAGCAAAATTGTTATAATTATTTTAAAAAGTAATACCTACTAATATTCAAAAATTTTATTTTTTATATGGACTGTTCTATAGTCCAGACTATAGACTGTTCTATAGTCCAGACTATAGACTGTTCTATAGTCCAGACTATAGACTGTTCTATAGTCCAGACTATAGACTGTTCTATAGTCCAGACTATAGACTGTTCTATAGTCCAGACTATAGACTGTTCTATAGTCCAGACTATAGACTGTTCTATAGTCCAGACTATAGACTGTTCTACAGTCCAGACTATAGACTGTTCTATAGTCCAGACTATAGACTGTTCTATAGTCCAGACTATAGACTGTTCTATAGTCCAGACTATAGACTGTTCTATAGTCCAGACTAGACTATAGACTGTTCTATAGTCCAGACTATAGACTGTTCTATAGTCCAGACTATAGACTGTTCTATAGTCCAGACTATAGACTGTTCTATAGTCCAGACTATAGACTGTTCTATAGTCCAGACTATAGACTGTTCTATAGTCCAGACTATAGACTGTTCTATAGTCCAGACTATAGACTATTCTATAGTCCAGACTTTAGACTGTTCCATAGTCCAGACTATAGACTGTTCTATAGTCCAGACTTTAGACTGTTCCATAGTCCAGACTATAGACTGTTCCATAGTCCAGACTTTAGACTGTTCCATAGTCCAGACTATAGACTGTTCTATAGTCCAGACTTTAGACTGTTCCATAGTCCAGACTATAGACTGTTCTATAGTCCAGACTTTAGACTGTTCCATAGTCCAGACTATAGACTGTTCTATAGTCCAGACTTTAGACTGTTCCATAGTCCAGACTATAGACTGTTCTATAGTCCAGACTTTAGACTGTTCCATAGTCCAGACTATAGACTGTTCTATAGTCCAGACTTTAGACTATTCCATAGTCCAGACTATAGACTGTTCTATAGTCCAGACTATAGACTGTTCTATAGTCCAGACTATAGACTGTTCTATAGCCCAGACTATAGACTGTTCTATAGCCCAGACTATAGACTGTTCTATAGTCCAGACTATAGACTGTTCTATAGTCCAGACTATAGACTGTTCTATAGTCCAGACTATAGACTGTTCTATAGTCCAGGCTATAGACTGTTCTATACTCCAGACTATAGACTGTTCTATAGTCCAGACTATAGACTGTTCTATAGTCCAGACTATAGACTGTTCTATAGTCCAGACTATAGACTGATCTATAGTCCAGACTATAGACTGTTCTATAGTCCAGACTATAGACTGTTCTATAGTCCAGACTATAGACTGTTCTATAGTCCAGACTATAGACTGTTCTATAGTCCAGACTATAGACTGTTATATAGTCCAGACTAGACTGTTCTATAGTCCAGACTATAGACTGTTCTATAGTCCAGACTATAGACTGTTCTATAGTCCAGACTATAGACTGTTCTATAGTCCAGACTATAGACTGTTCTATAGTCCAGACTATAGACTGTTCTATAGTCCAGACTATAGACTGTTCTATAGTCCAGACTATAGACTGTTCTATAGTCCAGACTATAGACTGTTCTACAGTCCCGACTATAGACTATTCAATAGTCCAGACTATAGACTGTTCTATAGTCCAGACTATAGACTGTTCTATAGTCCAGACTATAGACTATTCTATAATCCAGACTATAGACTGTTCTATAGTCCAGACTATAGACTGTTCTATAGTCCAGACTATAGACTGTTCTATAGTCCAGACTATAGACTGTTCTATAGTCCAGACTATAGACTGTTCTATAGTCCAGACTATAGACTGTTCTATAGTCCAGAATATAGACTGTTCTATAGTCCAGACTATAGATTGTTCTGCAGTCCAGACTATAGACTGTTCTATAGTAAAGACTATTGACTGTTCTATAGTAAAGACTTTAGACTGTTCTATAGTGCAGACTATAGACTGTTCTATAGTCCAGACTATAGACTGTTCTATAGTGCAGACTATAGACTGTTCTATAGTTCAGACTATAGACTGTTCTATAGTCCAGACTATAGACTGTTCTATAGTCCAGACTATAGACTGTTCTATAGTCCAGACTATAGACTGTTCTATAGTCCAGACTATAGACTGTTCTACAGTCCAGACTATAGACTGTTCTATAGTCCAGACTATAGACTGTTCTATAGTCCAGACTATAGACTGTTCTATAGTCCAGACTATAGACTGTTCTATAGTCCAGACTATAGACTGTTCTATAGTCCAGACTATAGACTGTTCTATAGTCCAGACTATAGACTGTTCTATAGTCCAGACTATAGACTGTTCTATAGTCCAGACTATAGACTGTTCTATAGTCCAGACTATAGACTGTTCTATAGTCCAGACTATAGACTGTTCTATAGTCCAGACTATAGACTATTCTATAGTCCAGACTTTAGACTGTTCCATAGTCCAGACTATAGACTGTTCTATAGTCCAGACTTTAGACTGTTCCATAGTCCAGACTATAGACTGTTCCATAGTCCAGACTTTAGACTGTTCCATAGTCCAGACTATAGACTGTTCTATAGTCCAGACTTTAGACTGTTCCATAGTCCAGACTATAGACTGTTCTATAGTCCAGACTTTAGACTGTTCCATAGTCCAGACTATAGACTGTTCTATAGTCCAGACTTTAGACTGTTCCATAGTCCAGACTATAGACTGTTCTATAGTCCAGACTTTAGACTGTTCCATAGTCCAGACTATAGACTGTTCTATAGTCCAGACTTTAGACTATTCCATAGTCCAGACTATAGACTGTTCTATAGTCCAGACTATAGACTGTTCTATAGTCCAGACTATAGACTGTTCTATAGCCCAGACTATAGACTGTTCTATAGCCCAGACTATAGACTGTTCTATAGTCCAGACTATAGACTGTTCTATAGTCCAGACTATAGACTGTTCTATAGTCCAGACTATAGACTGTTCTATAGTCCAGGCTATAGACTGTTCTATACTCCAGACTATAGACTGTTCTATAGTCCAGACTATAGACTGTTCTATAGTCCAGACTATAGACTGTTCTATAGTCCAGACTATAGACTGATCTATAGTCCAGACTATAGACTGTTCTATAGTCCAGACTATAGACTGTTCTATAGTCCAGACTATAGACTGTTCTATAGTCCAGACTATAGACTGTTCTATAGTCCAGACTATAGACTGTTCTATAGTCCAGACTATAGACTGTTCTATAGTCCAGACTATAGACTGTTCTATAGTCCAGACTATAGACTGTTCTATAGTCCAGACTATAGACTGTTCTATAGTCCAGACTATAGACTGTTCTATAGTCCAGACTATAGACTGTTCTATAGTCCAGACTATAGACTGTTCTATAGTCCAGACTATAGACTGTTCTATAGTCCAGACTATAGACTGTTCTATAGTCCAGACTATAGACTGTTCTACAGTCCCGACTATAGACTATTCAATAGTCCAGACTATAGACTGTTCTATAGTCCAGACTATAGACTGTTCTATAGTCCAGACTATAGACTATTCTATAATCCAGACTATAGACTGTTCTATAGTCCAGACTATAGACTGTTCTATAGTCCAGACTATAGACTGTTCTATAGTCCAGACTATAGACTGTTCTATAGTCCAGACTATAGACTGTTCTATAGTCCAGACTATAGACTGTTCTATAGTCTAGACTATAGACTGTTCTATAGTCCAGAATATAGACTGTTCTATAGTCCAGACTATAGATTGTTCTGCAGTCCAGACTATAGACTGTTCTATAGTAAAGACTATTGACTGTTCTATAGTAAAGACTTTAGACTGTTCTATAGTGCAGACTATAGACTGTTCTATAGTCCAGACTATAGACTGTTCTATAGTGCAGACTATAGACTGTTCTATAGTTCAGACTATAGACTGTTCTATAGTGCAGACTATAGACTGTTCTATAGTCCAGACTATAGACTGTTCTATAGTGCAGACTATAGACTGTTCTATAGTCCAGACTATAGACTGTTCTGCAGTCCAGACTATAGACTGTTCTATAGTGCAGACTATAGACTGTTCTATAGTCCAGACTATAGACTGTTCTATAGTGCAGACTATAGACTGTTCTATAGTCCAGACTATAGACTGTTCTATAGTGCAGACTATAGACTGTTCTATAGTCCAGACTATAGACTGTTCTATAGTGCAGACTATAGACTGTTCTATAGTCCAGACTATAGACTGTTCTATAGTGCAGACTATAGACTGTTCTATAGTCCAGACTATAGACTGTTCTGCAGTCCAGACTATAGACTGTTCTATAGTAAAGATTATAGACTGTTCTATAGTCCAGACCATAGACTGTTCTATAGTGCAGACTATAGACTGTTCTATAGTCCAGACTATAGACTGTTCTGCAGTCCAGACTATAGACTGTTCTATAGTGCAGACTATAGACTGTTCTATAGTCCAGACTATAGACTGTTCTATAGTGCAGACTATAGACTGTTCTATAGTCCAGACTATAGACTGTTCTATAGTGCAGACTATAGACTGTTCTATAGTCCAGACTATAGACTGTTCTGCAGTCCAGACTATAGACTGTTCTATAGTAAAGACTATAGACTGTTCTATAGTCCAGACTATAGACTGTTCTATAGTGCAGACTATAGACTGTTCTATAGTCCAGACTATAGACTGTTCTGCAGTCCAGACTATAGACTGTTCTATAGTAAAGACTATAGACTGTTCTATAGTCCAGACTATAGACTGTTCCATAGTCCAGACTATAGACTGTTCTATAGTCCAGACTTTAGACTGTTCCATAGTCCAGACTATAGACTGTTCCATAGTCCAGACTTTAGACTGTTCCATAGTCCAGACTATAGACTGTTCTATAGTCCAGACTTTAGACTGTTCCATAGTCCAGACTATAGACTGTTCTATAGTCCAGACTTTAGACTGTTCCATAATCCAGACTATAGACTGTTCTATAGTCCAGACTTTAGACTGTTCCATAGTCCAGACTATAGACTGTTCTATAGTCCAGACTTTAAACTATTCCATAGTCCAGACTATAGACTGTTCTGTAGTCCAGACTATAGACTGTTCTATAGACCAGACTATAGACTGTTCTATAGTCCAGACTATAGACTGTTCTATAGTCCAGACTTTAGACTGTTCCATAGTCCAGACTATAGACTGTTCTATAGTCCAGACTTTAGACTGTTCCATAGTCCAGACTATAGACTGTTCTATAGTCCAGACTTTAGACTGTTCCATAGTCCAGACTATAGACTGTTCTATAGTCCAGACTTTAGACTGTTCCATAGTCCAGACTATAGACTGTTCTATAGTCCAGACTTTAGACTGTTCCATAGTCCAGACTATAGACTGTTCTATAGTCCAGACTTTAGACTGTTCCATAGTCCAGACTATAGACTGTTCTATAGTCCAGACTTTAAACTATTCCATAGTCCAGACTATAGACTGTTCTATAGTCCAGACTATAGACTGTTCTATAGTCCAGACTATAGACTGTTCTATAGACCAGACTATAGACTGTTCTATAGTCCAGACTATAGACTGTTCTATAGCCCAGACTATAGACTGTTCTATAGTCCAGACTATAGACTGTTCTATAGTCCAGACTATAGACTGTTCTATAGTCCAGACTATAGACTGTTCTATAGTCCAGACTATAGACTGTTCTATAGTCCAGACTATAGACCGTTCTATAGTCCAGACTATAGACTGTTCTATAGTCCAGACTATAGACTGTTCTATAGTCCAGACTATAGACTGTTCTATAGTCCAGACTATAGACTGTTCTATAGTCCAGACTATAGACTGTTCTATAGTGCAGACTATAGACTGTTCTATAGTGCAGACTATAGACTGTTCTATAGTGCAGACTATAGACTGTTCTATAGTCCAGACTATAGACTGTTCTATAGTCCAGACTATAGACTGTTCTATAGTCCAGACTATAGACTGTTCTATAGTCCAGACTATAGACTGTTCTATAGTCCAGACTATAGACTGTTCTATAGTCCAGACTATAGACTGTTCTATAGTCCAGACTATAGACTGTTCTATAGTCCAGACTATAGACTGTTCTATAGTCCAGACTATAGACTGTTCTATAGTCCAGACTATAGACTGTTCTATAGTCCAGACTATAGACTGTTCTATAGTCCAGACTATAGACTGTTCTATAGTCCAGACTATAGATTGTTCTATAGTCCAGACTATAGACTGTTCTATAGTGCAGACTATAGACTGTTCTATAGTCCAGACTATAGACTGTTCTATAGTCCAGACTATAGACTGTTCTATAGTCCAGACTATAGACTGTTCTATAGTGCAGACTATAGACTGTTCTATAGTCCAGACTATAGACTGTTCTATAGTGCAGACTATAGACTGTTCTATAGTCCAGACTATAGACTGTTCTATAGTGCAGACTATAGACTGTTCTATAGTCCAGACTATAGACTGTTCTATAGTCCAGACTATAGACTGTTCTATAGTCCAGACTATAGACTGTTCTATAGTCCAGACTATAGACTGTTCTACAGTCCCGACTATAGACTGTTCTACAGTCCCGACTATAGACTATTCAATAGTCCAGACTATAGACTGTTCTATAGTCCAGACTATAGACTGTTCTATAGTCCAGACTATAGACTGTTCTATAGTCCAGACTATAGACTGTTCTATAGTCCAGACTATAGACTGTTCTATAGTCCAGACTATAGACTGTTCTATAGTCCAGACTATAGACTGTTCTATAGTCCAGACTATAGACTGTTCTATAGTCCAGACTATAGACTGTTCTATAGTCCAGAATATAGACTGTTCTATAGTCCAGACTATAGACTGTTCTGCAGTCCAGACTATAGACTGTTCTATAGTAAAGACTATAGACTGTTCTATAGTAAAGACTATAGACTGTTCTATAGTAAAGACTATAGACTGTTCTACAGTCCAGGCTATAGATTGTTCTGTAGTCCAGACTACAGACTTTTCTATAGTCCAGACTATAGACAGTTTTATATTCTTTACTATAGATTGTTTTATATTATTGACTATAGACTGTTCTCTAATCCAGACTGTAGACTATTCTATAGTCCAGACTATAGACTGACTCTAGCCTATACTATAGACTATTCTGTTGTCCAAACTATACACTATTATATAATCCATACTACAGACTATTCAATGTTTTCTGGATAAGAGTATAATTTTAATTGTGTGTGAAATTGATTTTAAAATTTGGGCCTTAATCCCGGCGATACTGCAATACCAGGCCAACCCGTGACAGAAGTGAAGCAAGCTCCTAAAGCATTCCGTCTAATTACAAAAATCAGTTTAACATTTGTTGTCCTCCGATGGAGGATCTATCAGATGTTAAGCTGATAAGAACAGATACTACACTTTGATCTTAGCCATAAGGCCGAGAAGCGATAACTAAACACATAAAAAAACAAACTAGTTATGGCAAAAATTTTATAAACTAAATGGGAATTATAAAGGAAAACGTATACGAATATTTAGAATGCCACTTAAAGATGTTGTTTATAGTTTAGGGGTTGTTTAGTTATTTGTCAGAGAAATTGCAGGCGTAAGTAAGATAATTAATTTGGCTAGTTAAGACTGGTCTTTAATCTTTCATCATATGTAGATGTAAAGGTGGAATTGTTAGGTTTTTACTGATCACTTCTGTCAACTTTTGCTCCACATTGTTTGTGTATGCGTAAATTTTGAAAACTTTTTTTGTTGATATTTTTAAATTTCGTACATAAAAATATGTTCTTTTTTTCGAAGTTGTGTGTCATTATTTTATCTTTTTCAGCTTTTACTATTTTGTATATTGTTAGAAACGACTTTAGAAATAATTTTAAAGAAAAAAAAAACTTGTCCGCCGTTGTAGTAGTTAAAGTTTGTTTTTTTTTTTGGTTTTTTTATTACTTAAAAATTTATATTTTGTTCAATACATGTGTACGAATTACTTGTACTTGTTTTGTTGTGTATTTTTTTATTTACGTGGGTCGGTATCTTAGAGCGTAATTGTTTAAAAAAAAAAGTAAAAAAGTAAGTACAGTGTATGTCTATCTATCTACCGGTACATAGATCAGTACACTCACACACTAGATCTGTGCTGAATAGTTGTGTCAAACCCTTCAGTATTTTTGTTGGAAGAGTGAGTGAATAGGTTTTTTTATTATTCATTCAATTCAACATTTTAAACGCGCATTCATTCACTTCAATTCATGTGTGTTTCTTGTCATTTGTTAAAGATTTGGAATCAATGAACTAATTTTTGTTTGATTTTTAATAGTGTCGATGCTTATCATGGCTTGTAACTAGCATCCACGTTATTTGCAGCCTGATTTTAAGTGTGAGATCATTTTCGTTTGAAAATTTGTAATTATTGATCAGTAAACGGTTTAATAATGTCGGATTGTGGAACATTTAAAATCAGTTTAATATTGAAATATTTTTTTGGGATTCTGATATGTTTACTTTAAACATCATAGCACCCTTCCTTTCCCTTTCACACCATTTGAAATTTATTCTTAAATATGGAACCAAATCCCAGCGATACTCCAGTACTGGTACAAACCTTAACAGAAATTTAAATCATTTCGTTTGATTATGGAAATCTGTTTAACATTTGTTGTCCATCGATTGAGGGTTTATCAGAAGTAGGACTGTTAAGAGCAGATATATAAATTTATTCCCGAAATCCAGAGATACTGTAATACCTCTTAACAGAAGTGGCTCCTTAAAAAATTCCGTCCGATCACAAAAATCAGTTATTAGGACGATATAAGAACATATAATTTTGCCCTCATTATTTCCTAAAACTATGTACTTTTGAAATGTATTTTCTAAATGGGCCTAAATCCCAGCGATACTGCAATACCGGGCTAATCCTTGACAGAAGTGAAGCAAGCAAACAAAGACAAATTTTTGCTAGTCCCAGTGCAAAAAGAAATCATATTTCTTCGACTAGTTTCTTTTTTAGTACGATTTCTCCTGGGTTTGGATATAATTTGAATTATACGTGAAATCGATTTTAAAATTTGGGCCTAAATCCCGGCAATACCAGGCCAACCCGTGACAGAAGTGGAGCAAGCTCCTAAAACATTCCGTCCAGTTACAAAAATCAGTTTAACATTTGTTGTCCTCCGATGGAGGATCTATCAGATGTTAAGCTGATAAGAACAGATACTACACTTTGATCTTAGCCATAAGGCCGAGAAGCGATAACTGGTCATATAAAAAACTCATAACTTCTGTTGTAAAATATATAAACTGAATGGGAATTATTAATCAAAAAAGCATACATTATTTAGACAAAGTTATTGATACTTTAAGGGTAATTTAGTAATTTAGGGTTCTTGTTACTTATATTTAAGAGTACACAGGTAGATCCCATATTATTATTATACATTAGAAAGGTCTGCTAAAAGTCAAAATATCTTTTCATAAACGTAAATATTTTTCGCATTCTTTCAGGTAGCAAGAACATTTCAAAACTACCCCTAAAAGTTTAGTGTCTTCCACAGAAATTTAGTTCATAAAATATTTCAAATAACTAGTTTGTTTTTTATATCTTTAGTTATCGCTTCTCGGCCTTATGGCTAAGATCAAAGTGTAGTATCTGTTCTTATCAGCTTAACATCTGATAGATCCTCCATCGGAGGACAACAAATGTTAAACTGATTTTTGTAATTAGACGGAATGTTTTAGGAGCTTGCTCCACTTCTGTCACGGGTTGGCCTGGTATTGCAGTACTGCCGGGATTTAGGCCCAAATTTTAAAATCGATTTCACATATAATTCAAATTATACTCAAAGCCAGGAGAAATTGTACTAAAAAAGAAACTAGTCGAAGAAATATGATTTGTTTTTGCACTGGGACTAGCAAAAATTAGTCTTTGTTTGATTTGGATTACTGAATAATCCGGATTCTAGAATAGTCTGGACTATAGAATAGCCTATAGTCTGGACTATAGTATAGTCGACAGTCTGGACTATAGAATAGTCTAAAGTCTGAACTATAGAATAGTCAATAGTCTGGACTATAGAATAGTCTATAGTCTGGGCTATAGAATAGTCTACAGTCTGGACTATAGAATAGTCAATAGTCTGGACTATAGAATAGTCTATAGTCTGGGCTATAGAATAGTCTACAGTCTGGACTATAGAATAGTTATAGTCTGGATTATAGAATAGTCTGGACTATAGGTTAGTTTATAGTCTCTACTATAGAGTAGTCTATAGTCTGGATAATAGAATAGTCTATAGTCTGGACTATAGAATAGTCTATAGTCTGGACTATAGAATAGTCTATAGTCTGGACTATAGAATAGTCTATAGTCTGGACTATAAAATAGTCTATAGCATGGACTATAGAATAGTCTATAGTCTGGACTATAGAATAGTCTATTGTCTGGACTATAGAATAATCTATAGTCTGGACTATAGAATAATCTATAGTCTGGACTATAGAATAATCTATAGTCTGGATTATAGAATAATCTATAGTCTGGATTATAGAATAGTCTGGACTATAGAATAGTTATAGTCTGGACTATAGAATAGTCTATAGTCTGGGCTATAGAATAGTCTATAGTCTGGGCTATAGAATAGTCTATAGTCTGGGCTATAGAATAGTCTATAGTCTGGACTATAGAATAGTCTATAGTCTGGACTATAGAATAGTCTTTAGTCTGGACTATAGAATAGTCTGGACTATAGAATAGTCTCTAGTCTGGACTATAGAAAAGTCTTTAGTCTGGACTATAGAATGGTCTTTAGTCCGGACTACTGAAAAGTCTGTAGTCTGGACTTTAGTAAAGTCTATAGTCTGGACTATATTAAAGTCTATAGTCTGGACTATAGTAATGTCTGTAAACTGGACTATAGA
>NW_023994913.1:162500-180576 GCF_015586225.1 Lucilia sericata | reverse complement strand
TTCAGTTCTGGTTCAGTTCTAGTTCAGTTCTAGTTCAGTTCTATTTCAGTTCTAGTTCAGTTCTAGTTTTTTCAAGTTTAGTTCAAGTTCAGTTCTATTTCAGTTCTATTTCAGTTCTAGTTCAGTCCTAGTTCAGTTCTAGTTCAGTTCTAGTTCAGTTCTATTTCAGTTCTATTTCAGTTCAAGTTCAGTCCTAGTTCAGTTCTAGTTCATTTCTAGTTCAGTTCTTTCAGTTCTAGTTCAGTTCTAGTTCAGTTCTAGTTCAGTTCTAGTTCAGTTCTAGTTCAGTTCTAGTTCAGTTCTAGTTCAGTTCTAGTTCAGTTCTAGTTCAGTTCTAGTTCAGTTCTAGTTCAGTTCTAGTTCAGTTCTAGTTCAGTTCTAGTTCAGTTCTAGTTCAGTTCTAGTTCAGTTCTAGTTCAGTTCTAGTTCAGTTCTAGTTCAGTTCTAGTTCAGTTCTAGTTCAGTTCTAGTTCAGTTCTAGTTCAGTTCTAGTCTTTAGTTCAGTTCTAGTTCAGTTCTAGTTCAGTTCTAGTTCAGTTCTAGTTCAGTTCTAGTTCAGTTCTAGTTCAGTTCTAGTTCAGTTCTAGTTTAGTTCTAGTTCAGTTCAAGTTCAGTTCTAGTTCAGTTCTAGTTTAGTTCTAGTTCAGTTCTAGTTCAGTTCTAGTTCAGTTCTAGTTCAGTTCTAGTTCAGTTCTAGTTCAGTTCTAATTCAGTTCTAGTTCAGTTCTAGTTCAGTTCTAGTTCAGTTTTAGTTCAGTTCTAGTTCAGTTCTAGTGCAGTTAGTTTTCATTATCTATCTGTAGGGTACCCATGAGACCTAATTTTCTCAAATCAAATACAAATTGCACTTGATTGAGATTAACACGACATCATGTCGTTCAATATGATCAATGTTTTTTCTTGTTCACTCTTTTCTCAAGAGTAAAAAAGATCGAAAACTTTTTTCGTTTGTTTTTCTTTACTTTGCAACATTATTTCAATTTTATTTCACATGAATGACCATGTGTGTCAATCAACTTTCAGTCTTTACGACTGTTCTTTCATCCGTCTCCTCTTATTCTCTCAATTGCTTTACAGTGTGTATGCAAATTTTGTTGTTCACTTGTTGCAGGTATGTCACCTGTATTGTGCCTGTCATAATCAATCACGTTGCTCTTATCGCAAATCAATTATAGACAATTTTATAAACCAAAGTTTTTGCTGTTGCAATTTAAATTTTTACTTACTGATGTTTTGCATCTGAGCTTTTTTTGCCTCTTCTTAAACTTTGTCGTTAAGATCATGAGAATAAATTTGAACTAAATTTAAGTGCTGATCATAAATTTTAAGTTTTTTCTGCTCGTTGCTTTGTAAGCTGGTTTACGCTTTAAACAACTTGACAGTTTAAAAATTAGTGCGTTGACATTCTCAGGTTAAGGCAAGTGTAGTTTGTTTTCGTTTTTTCAGTTTACTTTTCATTTGCTGAGATTTATGTCATGTTGTAATTGATTTTAAGACAAATTGCGTTTTCAGGTATGTGACAGTATTCAATAAAATATAAATCAAAGTGTTAATGCTAAAGATATCAATATTTAGTGCAAACATTATAAAATATTGTGGAGGAAAGCTGTAATTTGTTGTTGATATAATCTAGCTTTTTAGTAAGATTAGTTTTGAGTGGAATCCGAACCTGTGAGGATTAGCATAGGTCCACCCAGTTACTGCCAAATCACTAGGACTATTGAAAAGATTAAGCAATACTTTTTAAAGACAAAACTTTAAATAAAATAGATATTAAGTTCCATAAACTCGAATAGGAAAAAAAAAAACTCAACTAGAACTGGAACTGAATTAGAACTAAACTAGAACTGAACTAGAACTGAACTAGAACTGAACTAGAACTGAACTAGAACTGAACTAGAACTGAACTAGAACTGAACTAGAACTGAACTAGAACTGAACTAGAACTGAACGAGAACTGAACTAGAACTGAACTAGAACTGAACTAGAACTGTTCAGTTCAGTTCAAGTTCAGTTCTAGTTCAGTTCTAGTTTAGTTCTAGTTCAGTTCTAGTTCAGTTCTAGTTCAGTTCTAGTTCAGTTCTAGTTCAGTTCTAGTTCAGTTCTAGTTCAGTTCTAATTCAGTTCTAGTTCAGTTCTAGTTCAGTTCTAGTTCAGTTTTAGTTCAGTTCTAGTTCAGTTCTAGTGCAGTTAGTTTTCATTATCTATCTGTAGGGTACCCATGAGACCTAATTTTCTCAAATCAAATACAAATTGCACTTGATTGAGATTAACACGACATCATGTCGTTCAATATGATCAATGTTTTTTCTTGTTCACTCTTTTCTCAAGAGTAAAAAAGATCGAAAACTTTTTTCGTTTGTTATTTCTTTACTTTGCAACATTATTTCAATTTTATTTCACATGAATGACCATGTGTGTCAATCAACTTTCAGTCTTTACGACTGTTCTTTCATCCGTCTCCTCTTATTCTCTCAATTGCTTTACAGTGTGTATGCAAATTTTGTTGTTCACTTGTTGCAGGTATGTCACCTGTATTGTGCCTGTCATAATCAATCACGTTGCTCTTATCGCAAATCAATTATAGACAATTTTATAAACCAAAGTTTTTGCTGTTGCAATTTAAATTTTTACTTACTGATGTTTTGCATCTGAGCTTTTTTTGCCTCTTCTTAAACTTTGTCGTTAAGATCATGAGAATAAATTTGAACTAAATTTAAGTGCTGATCATAAATTTTAAGTTTTTTCTGCTCGTTGCTTTGTAAGCTGGTTTACGCTTTAAACAACTTGACAGTTTAAAAATTAGTGCGTTGACATTCTCAGGTTAAGGCAAGTGTAGTTTGTTTTCGTTTTTTCAGTTTACTTTTCATTTGCTGAGATTTATGTCATGTTGTAATTGATTTTTAAGACAAATTGCGTTTTCAGGTATGTGACAGTATTCAATAAAATATAAATCAAAGTGTTAATGCTAAAGATATCAATATTTAGTGCAAACATTATAAAATATTGTGGAGGAAAGCTGTAATTTGTTGTTGATATAATCTAGCTTTTTAGTAAGATTAGTTTTGAGTGGAATCCGAACCTGTGAGGATTAGCATAGGTCCACCCAGTTACTGCCAAATCACTAGGACTATTGAAAAGATTAAGCAATACTTTTTAAAGACAAAACTTTAAATATAAAATAGATATTAAGTTCCATAAACTCGAATAGGAAAAAAAAAAACTCAACTAGAACTGGAACTGAATTAGAACTAAACTAGAACTGAACTAGAACTGAACTAGAACTGAACTAGAACTGAACTAGAACTGAACTAGAACTGAACTAGAACTGAACTAGAACTGAACTAGAACTGAACTAGAACTGAACGAGAACTGAACTAGAACTGAACTAGAACTGAACTAGAACTGAACTAGAACTGAACTAGAACTGAACTAGAACTGAACTAGAACTGAACTAGAACTGAAGTAGAACTGAACTAGAACTGAACTAGAACTGAACTAGAACTGAACTAGAACTGAACTAGAACTGAACTAGAACTGAACTAGAACTGAACTAGAACTGAACTAGAACTGAACTAGAACTGAACTAGAACTGAACTAGAACTGAACTAGAACTGAACTAGAACTGAACTAGAACTGAACTAGAACTGAACTAGAACTGAACTAGAACTGAACTAGAACTGAACTAGAACTGAACTAGAACTGAACTAGAACTGAACTAGAACTGAACTAGAACTGAACTAGAACTGAACTATAACTGAACTAGAACTGAACTAGAACTGGACTAGAACTAGAACTAGTACTGAACTAGAACTAGAACTGAACTAGAACTTAACTAGAACTGAACTAGAACTGAACTAGAACTGAACTAGAACTGAACTAGAACTGAACTAGAACTGAACTAGAACTGAACTAGAACTGAACTAGAACTGAACTAGAACTGAACTAGAACTGAACTAGAACTGAACTAGAACTGAACTAGAACTGAACTAGAACTGAACTAGAACTGAACTAGAACTGAACTAGAACTGAACTAGAACTGAACTAGAACTGAACTAGAACTGAACTAGAACTGAACTAGGACTGAACTAGAACTGAACTAGAACTGAACTAGAACTGAACTAGGACTGAACTAGAACTGAACTAGAACTGAACTAGAACTGAACTAGGACTGAACTAGAACTGAACTAGAACTGAACTAGAACTGAACTAGAACTGAACTAGAACTGAACTAGAACTGAACTAGAACTGAACTGGAACTGAACTAGAACTGAACTAGAACTGAACTAGAACTGAACTAGAACTGAACTAGAACTGAACTAGAACTGAACTAGAACTGAACTAGAACTAGAACTAGTACTGAACTAGAACTAGAACTGAACTAGAACTTAACTAGAACTGAACTAGAACTGAACTAGGACTGAACTAGAACTGAACTAGAACTGAACTAGAACTGAACTAGAACTTAACTAGAACTGAACTAGAACTGAACTAGAACTGAACTAGAACTGAACTAGAACTGAACTAGAACTGAACAAGGACTGAACTAGAACTGAACTAGAACTGAACTAGAACTGAACTAGAACTGAACTAGAACTGAACTAGAACTGAACTAGAACTGAACTAGAACTGAACTAGAACTGAACTAGAACTGAACTAGAACTGAACTAGAACTGAACTAGAACTGAACTAGAACTGAACTAGAACTGAACTAGAACTGAACTAGAACTGAACTAGAACTGAAGTAGAACTGAACTAGAACTGAACTAGAACTGAACTAGAACTGAACTAGAACTGAACTAGAACTGAACTAGAACTGAACTAGAACTGAACTAGAACTGAACTAGAACTGAACTAGAACTGAACTAGAACTGAACTAGAACTGAACTAGAACTGAACTAGAACTGAACTAGAACTGAACTAGAACTGAACTAGAACTGAACTAGAACTGAACTAGGACTGAACTAGAACTGAACTAGAACTGAACTAGAACTGAACTAGGACTGAACTAGAACTGAACTAGAACTGAACTAGAACTGAACTAGGACTGAACTAGAACTGAACTAGAACTGAACTAGAACTGAACTAGAACTGAACTAGAACTGAAATAGAACTGAACTAGAACTGAACTAGAACTGAACTAGAACTGAACTAGAACTGAACTAGAACTGAACTAGAACTGAACTAGAACTGAACTAGAACTGAACTAGAACTGAACTAGGACTGAACTAGAACTGAACTAGAACTGAACTAGAACTGAACTAGAACTGAACTAGAACTGAACTAGGACTGAACTAGAACTGAACTAGGACTGAACTAGAAAACTAAAAATATGTATTAAAAGTTGCATATCTCCGTAACTGCAACATTTAGGGTAGCAAAGCACACTGGGTATAGCTAATAAAATCATAAAGCTTAAAAGGAAACGAATATCTCATTTTAAAATGACATTTGATTGCAACTAAACACACATGTTAAATAATATCATGTCCACACATCGTGAGATTTGCATATAATTCATAAATCGAACATAATTCGTTCATGCCACACAATGCAACAATCGAAACGTACACACACAAACGATTACAACATCTCATTAGTTTTTCCCATGACTTTAAATATAGAAAAATATAAATCTATCTGTAATAATTTTTATGATCTATTATCCAGTCTAGCTGAAATCAAAATCATGGCAAGTCAAATACGAAGAAAAAAAAATATAAGAAAAATCTCAAATTGGTGCTAATGCGTCACAAAAAATTTATTGCAGTTGGTAGAGTAGAAATATTTTATGGAAATTAAATTCAAATCTAAAGCAAATTAGATTAATTTCCATGCAACAACCTTTCAAAGAGACTACAAACGAGGGTTGGGTAAATAATTGGTTAAAAAAAAAGAATATTTATTAAAATCTTAGAGGTAATTGATTCCTCAAACAAAAGCCAGTTTTTGGCTTTAATATTTCCTTTTCTTTTGATAGTGAACCTCCATATTTTAAAATAAATAAATAGGCAAACTTTTTTTTTGGTCCAACAATTTGAATAGAAAACTGATTTACAAAGTGTTTTATTTAAACTTTAACACGTTTCCCATTTGATATTATTATTGTTGTTGTTGTTGCTGTTTTCAACACTGCAAATTATTACAAAAGTTTGAAACTAAATAATAACATTAAACAAACATCAAATTATTATAAAAATCAATTGTAATTAATGATAATCTGAGAATAAAAAATATTTGCAAAATACAAATCTTTAAGAAAAAAATAACAAAAAAAAAAAATCTCCCCAAACAATGACAAAGACACAATCTAAATGTGAATGCAAGCGTGGACTATAAACAACAACAAATATCAATACAAGTAATGGTAAGAAAATCCAAATCCACTTTAACGGAAAAAAAAATCCAATCCATGATTTAAGAAAAACCAGGCCCCACGTATTTCTTTCGCCTCATAAAACTAGAATGCACAACATTTAAATTGATTTGAATTTTCAGCGCGCCAACACCTGAGTGTATTCCATCGAAAGCATAGACTCCCATAAAATGTTTGTTTGTTGCTATATGTGGCAAATAATGTTGCCAATATTAAACTTGTTGCATTGACTTAACTCTATCAATTGCAAGTGGTTAAGTGAGTTTTTTTTGCTGGTATCTTGTTGCTGTTGTTATTGCTTAGTCGTTTCCTTTCTTTTGTGCATATTTGTTTGATGTTGTTGCTGGTTGTTGTTGTTGGCAATATATATACAATCTGGTCATAAATGTGTCCAACAATCCATAAATGTCATTTGGATGACACAAATTTATTGATGGATTATAATAACTTTTGCAATTTTGTTTTGCTACAAACCAAGAATGTGATTTCGAACGTGGTTCCCCAACTTTGTTGTACTAGAAATGGTTAACAACTTCCTGGTCTAGCAGATATCTTACCATAATAGTTCTGCACTTAATGCGTCACTATGCCAAAATATCCCCATCCAGGGACTCTTTAAACCGCTCAATCTCTAGAGACTCTCTTAATAGCCATTCTTAACCTTTTTAAGACCGCACAACCACAATACTGGGGTGATTATGTTAGCAACTACACCTAGAGATGTATTTGTTAGACCGGCATATATATTCTTAAAAATCAGGATCCCTCTATCCTTGCTCCGACAGTTAATCGTCAATAGCCATCAAGTGTACCCCAAAAGAACCTCACCAATAGTATGTGAATATGTATAGTGTATGCAAGTGGCGGGACCAACTTGGTCCCAGATAAAAAAGGAGTCAATTGACTTCCGGTTGTGCCGTGCTAGAACTTCTGTTCTTGGTAAGGTAAGTAATAGAATAATTAAAGTCGAAGTGCTTTACGTGAACCAGAGATACAAGCCGAGACGGCTCAAATCGGCGGCGGCTGGCCACCGGTAATATTTTGCAAGCCGCGCCGCCGCCGACTTCTTTCGGCTCAAAAGCTAAGCCGGCTTAAACGTAGCGGCTGATAAAGATTAGAATCACACATGTATTTCAGAACATAATTTCACCAAATTGAACGGAGTTGCCACTATTTTAAAAGAGTTGCCACACAATATTGTGCTAATATTAAAATAGTGAAAACTACTATAAATGTCCATTTTCTGCAGAAAAAAAACTTATATAGAGACAGGTTTCTATGTAACAGACTATTATACAAAGATTTTTCAATATAATAAACCTTATAAGGTCAATTTCTAAAGAAAAAGTTAAATTGAGCCGACAATTTAGCCGCCGCCGATATTTTCTGTAATAAGCCGCCGCCGCCGACCCAAAATGGTTGCGCCGCCGCCGCCGATCATTTCGCATCGGCTTGTATCTCTGACGTGAACACCTGCCATGTTGGAATATTTCACGATGGTCTTTCTCAACCACTGGGTGAGCTTTTGCAAATACTCACCACCGCCCCATTTTGGTTCTTACACGCTGGTGGCAATTTACGTACGTGGAATTTCCGGTCCAGTATACGTGCACTTTGCTCGAGCTATCTAATCTCTGACTATTGCTGTCCCGTTGCTTAACTTCCGAGATGCAAAACATCACTTCCGTTTACAACCACGCAGTCGGTTATAGTACCTAGGGACGTAATCGGTAGACCGAAGTACGAATCCATCAAATAAGCTGAAACTTTGTTCTTACTCACAGTGACACACTGTGGTAATTCTGGTCCCCCGGGCATGTTTCCTTGATGTCAGACCACATCTTGGTGTATTACAATCCGGGGGTAGATAGGTGCTACCAATACCTGTAGTCTTCCGTGACTATAAATTGGTGTTAACAATTTACTGTCTGGCCTAGTCCTTGGTCTAACCAGAGCACCACATAATCTGGTACTACGGGTGGCCAGTTGCGCACAGGACTTGTCCTGGCTGGTCAGTTGGTTAAGGTTCCTTCTGGATCCCAGTAGTGGCTGTGGTTGAAACCTAAATCGCAGGAAGGGCGTGCTTGGTTAAAAGACTGATACACGGTGAAATATGAATTTTCAAGATACATTTCTGTTATCGAGCATGACTGTGGAGAATGGAGTGATTGATGGATTTGACGGATGTGTGATGGTGTAACGATGAACGATGTGTTAGACTACGGTCTAGCAAAAGGGGAAGGAGAACGTGGTACAAGGTCGTCTCTGCCCTTTCTTTAATTTATTAGCGATTTTCCAACATGCTTGAGTGCGTGCTCAACTTATCACAGTGGGTCTTTGTGGCCACTGAAATAAAGTCTTGTCTATTAATATGATCCGTGTTTCGGACTACTAATTACGTCCCCTAGGTGCTATCGCCGAATCAACAGAGCCATAGTAGTGTGGTTGGGCGACATTATGTCGGGGTAGATTGAGCTTGCTCATTACACCTTTCCCCAAGGCTGCGACGTTGAGAGATTAATATCTTGGGTCTTGAAATGCAATCTAATTTAGTTGATTACGGAGACAATTATTGACACTCCGACTTATTCAGAAGGAAAGATAAAGTGAAGAAGATCTCCGATGTTCTACTGGATAAAATTTAAAATTATTCTTCACTTAACTGTTATCCCTATTGTGGGATTTGTGACTACTTTGGCGTTCCACAGTCTACCATGTAAAAGATTCGTATATTGATAACTTTACAACGATTAACTACCGATCGAAATTATTATTTTCATATTCAAATTCACCAACCCCCTAAACCCTTTGAGAACCTCTGCTTCCACCTTTAGTTTTAACAAAACACAATATTAATTGTATTGAAAGGTTGTAAATGAGATTGCATTATATTATTGATTTTAACTTTGTTTCTATATGCAATTGGAAGAATATCAATCATCTTGTAATGGTAGTTAGTATGTTGTAATTACATTCCAAGAAAGTGTCAGATAAAGTCCATACAAGAGTCAATAAATATATACGAGTATGTACCAGTTTACTTAAGTATATGACAGAAATTTAAAATAAAATATAGCTTTATTATAAATATTAATAATTATACTAGATTTAATACGTCAATGTCAGACCATGAAATGACAGAGATAAACGGCATTTATCAACTCTGGTGTCGGTTAAGTAGAGGAAATTATTAATAAAATATGTTTATTAACTAAGTGGTGAGCACAGGTGTTTTTGTACAAGGAATTTAATACTTATTCTTATGTCGATATAAGAATTATAGTTTCAATAATATTTCATAAATTCTGAAATTAATGAGAAAGAAAGATTTCAGAAAAAAACAATAAATTTAGTATTACTGCGCAATGTTTAAAACATTTGGGTGTGAATAGTTAGGGACCCAACTGAAGGAACCCTATGTGGCGTCTGGTATGTAAATGATTAGAGTTACTACTATGTTAGATCGAGAGGGCGTGGGGGGTCGATTCCCACCTAGTAACTGTAACTAGTAAGGAGCGCAATTAAACTACTAACTAACTAACTAACTAACTAACTAACTACTAAAAAAAACTAAACTAACGAACTAACACTAACTAATAACTAACTGAACTAACTAACTAACTAACTAACTAACTAACTAACTACTAAACTAACTAACGAACTAACTAACTAACTAACTAACGAACTAACTAACTAACTAAAACTAACTAACTAACTAACGAACTAACTAACTACCTAACCTAACTAACTAACTAACTAACTATACTAACTAACTAACTAACTAACTAACTAACTAACTAACTACTACTAACTAACTAACTAACTAACTAACTAACTAACTAACTAACTAACTACTAACTAACTAACTAACTACTAACTAACTAACTAACTAACTAACTAACTAACTAACTACTAACTAACTAACTAACTAACTAACTACTAACTAACTACTAACTAAACTAACTAACTAACTAACTAACTAACTAACTAACTAACTAACTAACTAACTACTAACTACTCTAACTAACTAAAAAAAAACTAACTAACTAACTAACTAACTACTAACTAACTAACTACTAACTAACTAACTAACTAACTAACTACTAACTAACTAACTAACTAACTAACTAACTAACTAACTAACTACTAACTAACTAACTAACTACTAACTACTAACTACTAACTAACTAACTAACTAACTAACTACTAACTAACTAACTACTACTAACGAACTAACTAACTACTTACTAACTAACTAACTAACTAACTAACTAACTAACTATCTATCTAACTTACTTACTAACTAACTAACTAACTAACTAGTAACTAACTAAGTAACTAACTAACTAACTAACTAACTAACTAACTACTAACTAACTAACTAACTAACTAACTACTAACTAACTAACTAACTAACTAACTAACTAACTAACTACTAACTAACTAACTACTAACTAACTAACTAACTAACTAACTAACTAACTACTACTAACTAACTAACTAACTACTAACTAACTAACTAACTAACTAACTAACTAACTAACTAACTAACTACTAACTAACTAACTAACTAACTACTACCTAACTAACTAACTACTAACTAACTACTAACTAACTACTAACGAACTAACTAACTAACTAACTAACTAACTAACTAACTACTAACTAACTAACTAACTAACTAACTAACTAACTAACTAACTAACTAACTACTAACTACCTAACTAACTAACTAACTAACTAACTAACTAACTACTAACTAACTAACTAACTAACTAACTACTACTAACTAACTACTAACTAACTACTAACTAACTACTAACTACAAACTAACTAACTAACTAACTACTAACTAACTAACTACTAACTAACTAACAAACTAACTAACTAACTAACTAACTAACTAACTAACTAACTAAACGTACTAACTAACTAATAAAGTCTTACCCCGCCCTCACCATTTGCAATCCCAATCAAAATACTACTCCCAACCCAAAAAAATCAAGATCATTTTTACACAATATTGTCACGATAACTTTAGGTTTTTTATCACACACGAAACGTGATTTTATCATTGTCAAAATAATTTCAACACAAATAAGAACACAGCATGATATAAACAAATTTTCCCAAAGGGGGAAAAAGCAAAAAAACTTTGTTTTCTCTCTTGTAATGTACGTTAACAATGAAAATAAATCAAAATTTGATTTATTACCCCAAAAATATTGATGAAGAGTAAATCTTAAAGAAAAAGAAAACCACATGTCGCTTAAAGCGACCAAAGCAAAAAAGTACCAAAAGAAAAAGTTCCTTATAAAACGCGTGACATAAGTTTTTTTCCTTCTCCTTTGACTCTTCCACTTTTGAGACGATTAATATTGTCCCTGAAAACCAAAAACAAAAATAACACCATTACGTATTGTGTATGCATGTTTATGAAGACAAATTCATTGTCTCCCCAATATCGTTCCATAATAAATCAAAAATTGTTATAAAAAATTTTCGTTTCATAGAGTAAAATTGTTGTACAATATTTATTTATTTCAGTAACATGCAACAATGCGACGGACGAGACATGTTGGTGACACTGCGGTTTGTGCTGCTGACATAAACAACATACGAATTGATGGCAAAACGATTATGTTGCAAAATAGTCATTGTCAGTTGTTGTTGTTATTGTTGCTGTTAATATGGACTCATATTGAAAGGGGAACTCTCTCTCTGTTGTACACTCAAAGAAATTGTTTGGATAGTGGAGTTAAAAAAGTGAGAAAATTGATTATATACACCCTCAAAAACTTTGGCGTAGTAAAAGTGGACATGTGCCAACTTTCCATTGTCAGTATTGTTACCGAATTTAAGGTCAATGTCATATGGGTCAAAATTTAGAAGCTTGTCTTCATTTCATACATATTCCGAAACGGATTTCCAATCATATTACAGTTTCAGAAATATATTCGCTATAATATCAGATCTTCAAGTCATTAGGGTTTTAAGGTTTCGCGTAGAACTTCCAGGTTATAACTGAAAAGTTCAGTGTCCACATTTTGGACCTATTTCGTCGTGATACTTGGCATGGAATTCTTTTCAATTCTACGAAAGTTTGGTTCAGGCTGATCAATCTTGTAGACAGCTGTTCCGTTGACTTCCCCTACAACGAAGTCTAAAAGATCATCTGAACTATGCTGGAGCTCTCAGCACTATATTAGCTTGATATGGCAGGATTTCCTAATAACAATTATTTGCCTTCTTTTTCTTGACCTTGCGATCGATGCCATCTAACTATATTGGAATCTATATACATAATTTCTGAAAGATATTCTCAACAATTTTCGTTACAGTGAGCTTCCACATGAATTGTTGAGACCTGTATTGGAATATAAACATAATTTCTGAAATATGCGCTCAACAATACCAGATCTTCAGATCATAGTGATCTTAAACTAACGTAGAGATGGATGCTATCTGTATTGGAATCTAGAGACATAATTTTTGAAATTTATTCTCAATAATACCAGATCTTCAAGTTAGTAGGGGTTTAAGATATTGAGCAGTCCATTTCACGTAGAATTGGAATGTTTTTATATTCACATTGTAGAGAAGCCTTTTAAATACCTACCTCGACGCCATACTTTGTATCGAATTTTCTTTGTGTTCTTAAGTTCATCGGATGTTGGGTTGGTTCAGCTTGTTGTAGACAGCTGTTTAGTTGACTTCCTCTGCAACCCAATCTAGAAGATCATCTTCGTTATCCACTGCACCCAGATTTCGGAAAAGAAATCAATTATTCTTTCGTTCGAACTAGACACACCGAATACTCAAATTTCAATCGTAGTACAGCTAACATATCCTTATTTTGAACCAAAACCGCAGAGAACCTTCAAAAGTGAAAGCTTAAAGCTCTGATTATAGTATCGCCCTCATCCTATCTTCTAAACGCATTGCGGATCGACAACTGCTATATGTACTCCCTTTCAAAATAAGACTTACAGTTCTTTCGGTAGATTTTGTTAAGTTAACTCTCCTTTAGGCTGAACTATGCTGGAGCTTTCAGCACTATCATAGCTAGATATGCCGGATAATTCCTGACGACAATTCTTCGCCTTCTTTTCCGGGACGTAGAGAAGCACTTGGCTGCGCAAACAATATTCACATACTTCCAGCCATATGTGTGACTTTCTACCAGTCGGTTCTAGGCCTCATAATTAATACCATCAGACTGCGAGCAAATGTCCTGTACTACGTGCTAGGGCTGAGTCATCTCTTCAAAACTGATTCCAATTCTTTGCTTTCTTTTCCTTCGCTGGGACGTAGAAAATTGACCAAAATGGTTTCTTGACAATCGTAGAAGAGCGTGTACTTGTACTATTGGATTGGATCAGTCGTTGTTCTAACCTTGATGCTAGGTTTCTCCTTTGCATGGAACGATATCGGATAACTCAGCACCAATTTATGTAGATAAGAAAGACATTTATTTGCCTTCTGTTCGGCACCTTATTCGCATAATTGTAGCAACGGAAGGCCTTCTACCGGTAAATTCTGGTCATTGGCATTATAAATAGGAGTTTATCTCTCGACCATACAACGGAAGGCCTTCTACCGGTAAATTCTGGTCATTGGCCTTATAAATAGGAGTTTATCTCTCGACCATACGACTGCGATCAGATGTCCTGCACATCGCCGGATATCTGAGAGATCTCCTCGAACCTTTCGATGTCCAAAAATTTTAACGGAGTTGTCTCTTGACAATCCTCGAAGAATGTCCACATAAAGATACTTCACCCTCCAATGTCATGTCGGTACCTATATATTTCTCGGAAATTCTTTAGTCACTGATAGCTCAATTTTTTAACTTTTTCAGCTTCATCCTATCGTATCCATAGGTAATTTTCCTTACTTCTATCGTAGTGATGACAATGATATCTTATTAGTTTCACATTCTGTAGCGGAAGCTTTGATCTATACGGAGAGGACAGTGAACACATCTGGAAAACGTTGCCAAGCCATGAAATTAGGTCAGAACCACTGATTAGAAACTCAGTTTTTGAACATCGAACGATAGAGCAGAGCAGAGATATAAGCCGATGCAAAATTATCGGCGGCGGCGGCGCAACCATTTTAGGTCGGCGGCGGCGGCTTATTATAGAAAATATCGGTGGCGGCCAAATTGTTGGCTCAATTTTACTTATTCTTCAAAATTGACCATATAAGCGTTTATTATATTAAAAAATCTCTGTATAATAGTCTGTTATATAGAAACCTATCTCTATATAAGTTTTTTCTACATAAAATTGACATTATTATAGTAGTAATCACTATTTTAATATTAGCACAATATTGTGTGGCAACTCTTTTCAATTAGCCATAAGAATTAAAAAAAAAGGCAACTCCGTTGAAATTAGTGAAATTATTTTCTGAAATACATGTGCGATTCTAATCTTTATCAGCTGCTACGTTTAAGCCGGCTTAGCTTTTGAGCCGAAAGAAGCAGGCAGCGGTGCGGCTTGCAAAATATTACCGGCAGCCAGCCGCCGCTGATTTGAGCCGTCTCGGCTTGTATCTCTGGAGCAGAGTCTTCACATAAGTCCAAGTATTGCCTTCCAATACCAAAACAGACATCTGCAAAGTTACTTAAAAGCACTCCATTCATTTTTGATCCAAGTTGATCAAATCTGCAAAAAGGTTTGATATTGATTTTCCCAAAATTTTGGATTGTTTCAAAACGACTTTTCGATTCTCTATTGATGTTCCGATAAAGAAATTACTCCCGACTTCCATGTATATGATGAACCTTTGACAACTAAGAACACTTTTAACATAACCTTTGATCCAAAGACTCAATATCACCAGATTTTGTTGGGTAAAAATCACCATGACACTTCCACACATTTCTTCAATTATATTGACATATATAACACTTTGAGTGTAAAGATTTAAACAGATTTAAAGCTTTAGAAAACTGCACATGTTGTTTGTTAAAGTCCTCGTCTGTCGCTACGTCTAAAAATTGTGATTGCATGGATTTTTTTTCGTTGCTCTGAAGTTTTATTATTGCTGTTGCTTTTGTTGTTTTATGTGTTTGTTGTGCAAATACATTTATTGTCAAATCATGAGGTTTCCTGCTGCTGCTGTTGTTGTTGCTGCAAACAAACCAAAAAAAAAATACTTGCAACCAAACAAAAAAAAAACGTAACTAACTGAGCCGTAATGAAATGTAAGCTGTGATTTGCTGCCATAGTAAACAAGTGGTAACGTAAATCTTTTGTTGGCTTTTTCCCATGCACTTATGGCCAGCAAATAAACACACGGCACGACAACAACAACAATATACTATGTTCAAATATATAGATAAACTTCTCCCTTTTTTGCGAAATAAACATTAGATGTTTTCAATGTTGCTGCATAAATTCTTCGATAAATGTTTGTTGTTTGTGAGTATTTATGTTTATTTGAGTCTTTAGCTTCACAAAACAAAAATATCGTCAAATAAAACGACACTTTTCTGTTGTTGTTGTTGTTGCTATAGCTGTTATTGCAACTCAATCACCTAAACACAAAAACCAATTGTGTCGTTTTCTCTATAGACCATCGTAATTATTTTGTGGAGTTTTTCATTGTTGTTGTTGCTATTGCTTTTGTTACTAAACCATTTCAGCCTGTTTCAGCTCGTCGTATTGTATATTGATGTCCATCGGTTTTTGCACATGCAAATGCCACAAAGTGTTGCGCTTCAATGCCTATAAAATCCAGTCACCCAGTCATCCAGGCTAAAAGCTACTCAAGCTATTCGAGAGAAAGAAAAAAAAAAACATAGAAATGGAAAACTAGGAACACAATACATTCAAGCCATTTATAGAGAAAAAATATGGTCATTTTGAATGCAATACGCAGCTGATGCCTAAAAACTCGTAAATATTAACAAAAACATACAACACACGCATTTGAAACATACGAGTTTGAGGCAAGTTCATGTTCAAATAGAGGCAGTATTGTACACATACAAAATCACAAAGGCGGGAAAGTCGAGACACTTCGCATTATTTGAAAATGGTTCTGGTCTAGTTTGACTATCAAATATCACGTTCACATCTATTGCCACCTTATTAATAGATCACAGGTCCATTTTATATTAAAATTTGAAACCGTTGGAGTTCCATTTGACCATGATTTTCCCTCTGGGATCAATGTCTTGCAAATTCCGATAATTTCCGTCTATGACATACGATCGGGTGCGTTTGAGTTGCCCAATTTAGTTTGTTTTCTATTTTTCTGCGATCTTCTCTCTGGCACCAATGTCTCGCAAATTCTCATAATTTCCGCCTATAATATGCCATCTGGAACGACTGATGCCTGTATAAAGCCATTCATATATTTAGTATGCATTAATGACACACTTTCAGATATTGGAGTACTTCATATTCTCAATCCTTTCAATCGCAAAATTTACAGCCGTTCAGAAATGAAATGCTTTATTAACATTTGCAAAAAATTAAAATGCTCTGACCAAGTTTTTTACGGAAAAAAAGAATTTGACTCCGTTGATGCTGAAAAATATGCTGAAGAACAGGGCTATTACGTACCACCAATTAGTTAGTTAGTTAGTTAGTCAGTTAGTTAGTTAGTTAGTTAGTTAGTTAGTTAGTTAGTTAGTTAGTTAGTTAGTTAGTTAGTTAGTTAGTTAGTTAGTTAGTTAGTTAGTTAGTTAGTTAGTTAGTTAGTTAGTTAGTTAGTTAGTTAGTTAGTTAGTTAGTTAGTTAGTTAGTTAGTTAGTTAGTTAGTTAGTTAGTTAGTTAGTTAGTTAGTTAGTTAGTTAGTTAGTTAGTTAGTTAGTTTTTAGTTAGTTAGTTAGTTAGTTAGTTAGTAGTTAGTTAGTTAGTTAGTTAGTTAGTTAGTTAGTTAGTTAGTTAGTTAGTTAGTTAGTTAGTTAGTTAGTTAGTTAGTTAGTTAGTTAGTTAGTTAGTTAGTTAGTTAGTTAGTTAGTTAGTTAGTTAGTTAGTTAGTTAGTTAGTTAGTTAGTTAGTTAGTTAGTTAGTTAGTTAGTTAGTTAGTTAGTTAGTAGTTAGTTAGTTAGTTAGTTAGTTAGTAGTTAGTTAGTTAGTTAGTTAGTTAGTAGTTAGTTAGTTAGTTAGTTAGTTAGTTAGTTAGTTAGTAGTTAGTTAGTTAGTTAGTTAGTTAGTTAGTTAGTTAGTAGTTAGTTAGTTAGTTAGTTAGTTAGTTAGTTAGTTAGTTAGTTAGTTAGTTAGTTAGTTAGTTAGTTAGTTAGTTAGTTAGTTAGTTAGTTAGTTAGTTAGTTAGTAGTAGTTAGTTAAGTTAGTTAGTTAGTAGTTAGTAGTAGTTAGTTAGTTAGTAGTTAGTAGTTAGTTAGTTAGTTAGTTAGTTAGTAGTTAGTTAGTTCGTAGTTAGTTAGTTAGTTAGTTAGTTAGTTAGTTAGTTAGTTAGTTAGTTAGTTAGTTAGTAGTTAGTTAGTTAGTTCGTTAGTTAGTTAGTTAGTTAGTTGTTAGTTAGTTAGTTAGTTAGTTAGTTAGTTTATTATTAGTTAGTTAGTTAGTTAGTTAGTTTAGTTAGTTAGTTAGTTTAGTTAGTTAGTTAGTGTTAGTTAGTTAGTTAGTTAGTTAGTTAGTTAGTTAGTTAGTTAGTTAGTAGTTAGTTAGTTAGTTAGTTAGTTAGTTAGTTAGTTAGTTAGTAGTAGTTAGTTAGTTA
>NW_023994913.1:102500-160000 GCF_015586225.1 Lucilia sericata | reverse complement strand
GTTAGTTAGTTAGTTAGTTAGTTAGTAGTAGTTAGTTAGTTAGTTAGTTAGTTAGTTAGTTAGTTAGTTAGTTAGTTAGTTAGTTAGTTAGTTAGTTAGTTAGTTAGTTAGTTAGTTAGTTAGTTAGTTAGTTAGTTAGTTAGTTAGTTAGTTAGTTAGTTAGTAGTTAGTAGTTAGTTAGTAGTTAGTTAGTTAGTTAGTTAGTTAGTTAGTTAGTTTGTTTGTTTGTTTGTTTGTTAGTTAGAGGTAATAAGTAAATACCTAGAAAGTGATAAAAATGTACTGAGTACTCTTCTTTAATCCAACCACTACGTTCCATGGATAGTACAGAAGGGTAACTTATACCTCAAATTAGTACGGTCAACATCGATCGGCGATATATCCGAATCAGTGCCTAAGACAAAATTACACATTTTATAATGAATAGCAATTTACTTCTTCTTACGATGGCCGACACAATTTAAAAAAATTATTAAGTGATATTTCAGTTCTTAGCTTATGAATAGTCAATCTTTAAGTCAGATTCGCATTCAATGCTGCTCCGGCTTTTGGATTAAAGATTTGTTGATCCACAGCCTTTCCTTACCTAAATCCACTTGTGTGTAAAATACCTCTTGTTTGTCTGTTATACATTTTCCAAATCAAATTGCTTTAGAGTTTAGTCGTATTTGTATCGCTTTTCCTACGGTATTACTATCATAAAATTTTGTACTCTTTGTGAAAATTTCTACATTCATTCATTCACACTAACTCATTTACTCATTCATTCATTCATTCAAATACCAAATTGGTTGGTTAAAGTTCATGAAAATGCAATTTTTATTTGCCCTGTCCCTGTCCTGACCAAACCCAACCGACATATTAACAAACGCACTTTTCACAATGAATTTTACGAGTATTACCAGATTTTTAGACATAAATTTACGTTTGTTACTAAATGAAGCAAAATCGGAGCTATAAATAGTAAATAGTAGCAGTAGTAGATATTAGTAGGGGAGTAGAAGATTAACATTTGTTGGAAATTAGAGAGTTTTTAGAGATAAAATTTAAAACTATAGAAGTAGGGAATTTCTGGTGAATTCTCTTTAAATAATTTATTTAAAATTCAGCTGGAGCTTTTTTCTTTCAACCTCAATTACGAATCACATTTTGAATGCATTTTTTTTAATAAAAAAAAGAGACTAAAATTGCATCCTTTGTACTGATTTTTCCATAATTGTGTACAAATGTTTTGACAGCAGCTTCTTGAAAAAAGGAGCAAGCAAACCACAACTAAATAGTTTCTTTTTAGCCTCAAGACAAACAAATTTTGTCTACAGCTTTGTATGGATTGTTTATACTACTATTTCCAAAATTTTTGTATTATTTTAGATATTTATTTATATTTTTTTTTGTATTCCTTTTAAAATGAAAAGAATGAGAATCTCCTTTTGTTATAGCGAAGATTTATTTCTTGCGGTAACAGGCAACTTAAATAATAGCTTTGTTCCAGAACTTTTCTGGCTAAAGAGAATTAATGTATTTTCTCTTCGTACTTATAAAAAGTACGGGAACAGAAAAAACTAAATTTCTCTTTCAATAAATTTGTTTTGAAGTTTATTCATATAAATTTCTATTGAAATTAAAATAAAATTGAAAAACTACAATCACACATACTTATTTATGAAAATAAATCAAAAATATCAAACATTTTTTGTTTTCAATGTATTTTTTTAAACAAATAATTTATTTGACATTTTTTTTCTATTTGCCAGGAAAAAATGTTCTGGCTAAAACCTGCAAGTTCTGCCAAAGAGAAAATAATTTTAATTGCTCAAATTTGTTCTCTTTTATAATTTCTGGTAAAAACCTGCAAACTTGACAAGTAAAGGAACAAAGCTAATACAAAATAATCAAAAACCAAAAAATAAAAATAAAATCGTAAAATGCTACACCATTTGTAATTGTATTTAAGAAATTTCCAATTGTATTTCAGAAATTACATATCGGTAATTTCGATTATATATCCGAATCCATAGTTGAGGCTAAAGAGTAGACTAGTAAGTATTATAGTCTAGATTATAGACCAACGTTTTGTCTATAGTCCAGATTATTGTTTATCGAGTGACTTAGAAGACTATATTTTAAGTGCTATGTTAGACTATAGTTCAGACTATGGACTATTATACAAGACACTCTATAGTTCGGACAGTATAGATTACAGGCTTACTATACCAGACTATAGTCCCGACATAAGAGGTCGAGACTATAGACTCGACTATAGTTCAAACTACATGCTAGATTATAGCCCAGAATATAGGCTAGACTATAGTCCAGACTATAGGATAGGCTAGACGACATGTTATACTATAATCTAGAGTCTAGACTATAGACCATAAGCTTGACTACATGTTACACTATAATCTATACTATATACATATAATCAAATCGACTATAGTTCAAACTACATGCTAGATTATAGTCCAGACTATAGACTATGCTATAATCCATACTATAGGTAGAGTATAGTTCAGACTATAGGATAGGCTAGACGTCATGTTATACTATAGCCTATACTATAAACCATAAGCTTGACTACATGTTGGACTATAAACCAGACTATAGGCTACTCGATACTCCAGAATATGGGCTACTCTATAGTCCAGACTATAGGCTAGACAATAGTCCAGACTATAGGCTTTACTATATTCCACACAATAGGCTAGACTATAGTCCACACTATAAGTTATATTATAGTCCCGACTATAGGCTAGATTATAGTCCAGTCTATAGGTTAGATTATAGTCCACACTATATGCTGGATTATAATTCAGACTATATGTTATATTATCATCTAGATTATAAGCTAGATTACAGTTCAGATATATGCTATATTATAGTTCAGACTATAGGCTAAACTATAGTCCACACTATATGCTTGATTATAGTCAAGACTATAGGCTAGACTATAGTTCAGACTATAGCCTAGATTAGAGTGCAAACAGCAGGCTTGGCTATAGTGCTATGGTGTTAGACTATAATCCAGATAGGCTACTCGATACTGCAGAATATGGGCTAGTCTATAGTCCTGACTATAGTTCAGGCTATAGTCTAGGCTATAGTCCAGACCATAGGCTTTACTATAGTACAGACAATAGGCTAGACTATTGTCCACACTATAGGTTACATTATAGTCCAGACTATAGGCTAGATTATAGTCCAGACTATAGGCCAGATTATAGTCCAGACTATAGGCTGGATTATAATTCAGACTATATGTTATATTATAGTTCAGATTATAGGCTAGATTATAGTCCAGACTTTAGGATAGATTATAGTTCAGGCTATATTACACCTCAGACTATATGCTAAACTATAGTCCACACTATAGGCTAGATTAAAGTCAAGACTATAGACTAGACTATAGTGCAGAATATAGGCTAGATTAGAGTGCAAACAATAGGCTTGACTATAGTGCAAGTTATATGCTAGACAATAGGCTCAACTATAGTCCAGAGTATATGCTAAATTATAGTCCAAGATAATGGATATACTAGGTTATAGTCCAGACTATAGTTTAGGTTAGGTCCAGACTAGAAGTTAGTCTATAGCCAAATTATAGGCTTAATTATAGTGCAGGACTATAGTCTTGCCTATAGTCTGCACTCTGGACTATAGTCCAGCCTGTAGTACTGACTAAAGGTTAGACCTCAAATACTTTTGGAAATGCTGTGACATAACAACATACAACTTCTACTTAATACCAAACAATGTATGTAAATGATGTCCTTTTTCGCCACAATTCCATACAAAGATACAAAATTTTATATTTTTATACACACAAAGAAAACAAAATAACAAAGCATTTCGTTTCAAAAGCATTTTTTGTTCTATATAATGTATTAAGTTATTATTAAGTTAATAATATAACAAATAAGCATAATAATAGCTACAACAAGAAAAATAACAAATTACAAATAAAACCACAAATTGAGGTTGGTTGTTGTGTTTTTTTAAGATAAATTGAATTGAGTTATTAAATTGAGTTAATGGAGATATAGACAATATAGAAACGAGTGAAATCTATTAATAAGTTAGTTGTCATTACTAATTATTTAGTACTAATTGAATTTGTTAATAACATATGTCAAAGTGTTTATCTTTAAATCAAATGAAAAATTTAACAAGATATGCGGATTGGCAGGTACCAATTTATAAATCTCCCTATTGCTTGATATTGTCGGCGACTTGCTGGTAACCAAGAAACCAAAATCTTGTTAGAACCTTTCATTTTCATTGGCCCCACACAAACGGAGCATTATAGCAAATTTCTCTAAACTAGGTCTAGGGATCTATATTTAAAACCCGAAAACCTAATCACCGCAATAGCTTCCAGGCGGAAATACGTGCTATCACGGATTCCGTAAAATGGTTCGGTATGGCGCCACCATATTTTACGATAGTCAGAAGGTAATTAGGGCGATACCATATGATAAGTTCGTATTGGTCTGTATAAGAACTATAACTGAATACACTTCTAGTAGTAAACTCTGCATAGTAGAGCCACTCGGGGATATGCGGCAATGCAAGTTGAAATGTACTTCTCTTAAAGAGCTGGAAGCTTGAGGAAGTTAATTTGATGAATGAAAACCCGTTGGAAGCAACGAGAGCTTAGTTGAAAACATGAACAAGAGAATCACAAATAGCCACTCGGAATAATTGAATGGTGGATAGGGTGACTAAAATCCTATGGAATGACCCCAACGAGAGCAGCACGAAATGTCTCCTCAGAATGTTTTAAATCCGAGGTTAGTCTCATTCTAACGAACACAACTAAACAAAAATGGAAGAAGAAAGTCAGACGAATGTAGAGCATATAGAGAAGATAATGAAACGTTGGACACGTTATCTGTATTGCTAGGCTTTAATCGAAATTGGATCCAAAATATCTTAGAAGCTCTGTAATTCCAGATATAGAAACCCGCTTCTGTATATGTTTTTCTCCAGTTATTTCTGTGTAACAGCTTTATACGATTAAGCTTTTCAGCCGCTTAAAGTCGGAGTCATCCCGAAGGCCAGCCGACTTTAAACTGAGTCGGATTGTATCTGTGCTGTATCTCTTTCAATCTAACCTATAACAAAACCATTAAATATATGAGTTTTATCTCTTACTTAATGATCGCTCTTTACGAGTTATATTAGATCAAGTGAATTCAAAATTTATTCAGTGATGTGAAGTATTTCAGTCCATCTGATCTCCCTACTATTATCACAACCTAATGCAACATTCCCTAACCTAAGTAATCTTGTGTATCCTATAATCTTCGAGAAACTCAATCGGTACATCTAGCAAATTTGATTCCTTAGTGACGCACGAGAACTCATATACATCAGTCTTATATTCGTTCAACATGTTTGAAACTGCGGGTAGTATTATTGAACTTTTGCGAAATAATTTCATTTTTTTCGAATGCCCTGGAACTTATATCAACTAAACAAAGCATTGTCTTAGGGAGTGAATGCTATTGGGATGCAATTTCAACACTATTATGTTGGAGTTGAAAGCATGGACAGATACAAGACTGTTAAGTTAAAAAAATTGGTCGACGTCTTAACATTTTTTCTCGGATTCTCATAGCAGGCATATTGAAGGTATATCTGAGACATCGTGTCACGAAGTAAGAGCGCTTTCAGCCCAGTCTTACCTTGTTGGTATTCTGATTTTGAAAGTTCTATCCAAAGTAAGATGCATTTAAATATAATCTATCTACAAATTTGGTCTACCTTTGGTAAGAGTTTAAGTCTTAGAGCAAATTTAACAGAAATGCACTTTACATAGTTTTAGAGGCACTCTACCATTGTCGTGAATTCAAAGATCCAGTAATCACAAGGCAAGCATTTTTTATCCTGTTCAATATGGGGAAATGTAAACTGGTTTACACTGGCAGATAACGGCTTAATGTCAAGTGTTGTTTCTATAGACCGATAATTTATTATATAGACATTTTCAATGACCGTCCTTTCAGGTAGGCGTGTTAGTCGTAGTGAGAATATTTCTGAACTGAACTAATCTTTTCCACGAAAACGATACCGCCTATAGCTGGTTGAAGAAATGCTCATACTCTTTACCAATTCCCCAGATGTCTGATAACTGATTGTCCTATTTAAAAATAAAATAAATCAGATATTGCCTTCAATCTAAACTCCAAAATATTGAAAACGATTATGAACAATTAAACTCTTTAATGTGTTTCTAAAAACAAGAAGTTAAAAAAAACGTTATAATTTAACCTCAATAAACGATGAACTTTAATCCCACACTAGAGTTAAGCTGTTAGTTTTTGAAATTTATGTCTACTAAACTATTCCTTGGAAGAGAAACACAAAAAAAAACTAACAAAAGCAGCTAACTGGAACGCCTACAATAAACCACAAAGCGCCATTATTAACACATCATAACTTGAGGGCATAAAGTGACCTCACTTTGAATATAAGGACGAGAGGAGGAATATGGAGGAGACCGGAGTCTCGTTTAAGTTGATTGCTAAATCATGAGTCTGTTGATTATGCTGCTGTTGCTGGCGATGATGAAGACGGCAAAGAGTGATGATGACGATGATGGCTTGCATGCAAAAAGCCATAAAACAGCTGCCATCAATCAACAAGATGCGAAAGAGATGTTCAACAACGTTGAGCTTCCCAAAATGCAATAAGTGGACGACTAAGTATATGTGTTATATGAGTTTGGAGTGTATGTTGTATTTGTGAATAAAGATTAAAAGACCATAAACCATCCAGGACTTTTAAGGCAAGTAGAAAGAAACGAACATTTTACGTCTGTCCGTCCATCCATCCATTCATCTAACCATTCAGTCGTCTGTCTATCTGATGCCTGAATTTGAGATGCTGTTGTTTGAATTGGTTTGTTGGCTTTTCTTCTTCTTTTTTCGGGTTTTTTTACACAAATGACTGACAGTATGGACTGCCATGACTTTTAGCGATTATTTATTCATAACACGAGGTCTAAAGTGATTTTAAATGAGACTACAATGACTACCTTCCACAGCAATTTTTAATGGGTGCCAAAGATGATGATGTTACTGGCTGGTGATGCCGATCATGATGATGATGATGAAAGAGGAGGTGGTTTCATCAACAGCCATTAAAAGCCTTAATAAAATACATTCAACCCAAAAAAATATTCAAAAACAATTTTATGCAAAATGTGTTTTTTTTTTTTTCAAATATTTTTCTTATATTTTTCACAGTTTTAACTGCAACATGTTGTTGCATGAATCCATAAAACATAAAATTAAAAATTATTCAAAAAAACCAACAATGTGGCGCCTTATTTTATTTGTATTGCCCTGACTCTGCCCCTGTTCAAATGGCCGTTACTGGTGCGGTGATTTAAATTAAGAAATCACTGTCAAAAAATCTGTTAAATTTTGCATTTGAGGCGCGTTTAATAAACTTAACGTGGGTTTCCTTTTTTTGCACCATGTTGTTGTAGTTGTTTGCACTACAGTCAAACAATCAAACGAAGCGCATCCAGCCGGACTTCACGAATCATCAATGTACCAAAAACGAAATGGAAAGAAACCAACAACTTGATGTTATTTGGAGGCAGTTGGTGATGTTGCTCTTGTTGTAGATTTTATATTAAAAAATTTTTTTCTGGTTGTTGTTGTTTATCATTCAATAAAGAAAATAAAACTTTCGCACAACAATAACGACAACAACAGAATTTTGCATTTTATTTTAAAACGGACATCATGCAATGTGGAGCGAGTGCATCTTTTGAAATTATTTTGTAAAAATTTGAAGCGAATGGAGTTTTACATGGAGTGTTGAAAGGCGATAATATTTTCACTTATGGATTTTAAAATCAATCACAAATACTTTCGCTAGTTAGTTAGTTAGTTAGTTAGTTAGTTAGTTAGTTAGTTAGTTAGTTAGTTAGTTAGTTAGTTAGTAGTTAGTTAGTTAGTTAGTTAGTTAGTTAGTAGTTAGTTAGTTAGTTAGTTAGTTAGTTAGTTAGTTAGTTAGTTAGTTAGTTAGTTAGTTAGTAGTTAGTTAGTTAGTTAGTTAGTTAGTTAGTTAGTTAGTTAGTTCGTTAGTTAGTTAGTTAGTTAGTTAGTAGTTAGTTAGTTAGTTAGTTAGTTAGTAGTAGTTAGTTAGTTAGTTAGTTAGTTAGTTAGTTAGTTAGTTAGTTAGTTAGTTAGTTAGTTAGTTAGTTAGTTAGTTAGTTAGTTAGTTAGTTAGTTAGTTAGTTAGTTAGTTAGTTAGTTAGTTAGTTAGTTAGTTAGTTAGTTAGTTAGTTAGTTAGTTTAGTTAGTTAGTTAGTAGTAGTTAGTTAGTTAGTTAGTTAGTTAGTTAGTTAGTTAGTTAGTTAGTTAGTTAGTTAGTTAGTTAGTTAGTAGTTAGTTAGTTAGTTAGTAGTTAGTTAGTTAGTTAGTTAGTAGTTAGTTAGTTAGTTAGTTAGTTAGTTAGTTAGTTAGTTAGTTAGTTAGTTAGTAGTTAGTTAGTTAGTTAGTTAGTTAGTTAGTTAGTTAGTTAGTTAGTTAGTTAGTTAGTTAGTTAGTTAGTTAGTTAGTTAGTTAGTTAGTTAGTTAGTTAGTTAGTTAGTTAGTTAGTAGTTAGTTAGTTAGTTAGTTAGTTAGTTAGTTAGTAGTTAGTTAGTTAGTTAGTTAGTTAGTTAGTTAGTTAGTTAGTTAGTTAGTTAGTTAGTTAGTTAGTAGTTAGTTAGTTAGTTAGTTAGTTAGTTAGTTAGTTAGTTAGTTAGTTAGTTAGTTAGTTAGTAGTTAGTTAGTTAGTTAGTTAGTTAGTTAGTTAGTTAGTTAGTTAGTTAGTTAGTTAGTTAGTTAGTTAGTAGTTAGTTAGTTAGTTAGTTAGTTAGTTAGTTAGTTAGTTAGTTAGTTAGTTAGTTAGTTAGTTAGTTAGTTAGTAGTTAGTTAGTTAGTTAGTTAGTTAGTTAGTTAGTTAGTTAGTTAGTTAGTTATTAGTTAGTTAGTTAGTTAGTTAGTTAGTTAGTTAGTTAGTTAGTTAGTTAGTTAGTTAGTTAGTTAGTTAGTTAGTTAGTTAGTTAGTTAGTTAGTTAGTTAGTTAGTAGTTAGTTAGTTAGTTAGTTAGTTAGTTAGTTAGTTAGTTAGTTAGTTAGTTAGTTAGTTAGTTAGTTAGTTAGTTAGTTAGTTAGTTAGTTAGTTAGTTAGTTAGTAGTTAGTTAGTTAGTTAGTTAGTTAGTTAGTTAGTTAGTTAGTTAGTTAGTAGTTAGTTAGTTAGTTAGTTAGTTAGTTAGTTAGTTAGTTAGTAGTTAGTTAGTTAATCAAACCCTAACTAACTCGGCCATCAGTAGTACTCCCTACTCCCGGCGCTCACAAATAGTATCTCCGAAGATTATTAATCATCAAACTTTGTGCGAGAATCATTCTTCTCTATAAGACCTAATGGGGTCTGAAATATTTCCATTTTACTTTCTGCTCAGACCAGCTGAGTCCCCTTTTTCATGGCCTTAACAAGTACTGCGTAGTCGTCTGCTTGGCGGACTGGTTCTTAGGACGCTATTAATTTCGGTTGCACAGGGTCAAGGCGATATGACTTTACTATATAGTGCACCATGGTATGGCGTGAGATGTGCCTTTTTGGGCTATAGCACAATAATATATTCTATTTATTCAGAAAAAAAACTGTGCTAGTGTCGACACTATAATCTATCCCTTAGTTTAGTGTATTACATATTCCGGATAATAGTCTTATATATAGTCTAGACTATTCGATTCTTAAGTCGGGATTACAATCTATAGTATATTCTAGAGCCAAAGTCCATTATATATTAAGAACATGACTTTACTATATAGTGCACCATGGTATAGCGTGAGATGTGCCTTTTTGGGCTATAGCACAATAATATATTCTATTTATTCAGAAAAAAAACTGTGCTAGTGTCGACACTATAATCTATCCCTTAGTTTAGTGTATTACATATTCCGGATAATAGTCTTATATATAGTCTAGACTATTCGATTCTTAAGTCGGGATTACAATCTATAGTATATTCTAGAGCCAAAGTCCATTATATATTAGGAACAATTGTATGTGATTTAGTCCAGGCTCTATTATCTAGTCTGGACAGTATTCTATAGTTTCATCTAGTCTATTTTATATTCTGTTCTATATATTCTGTAGACTGATATTCTAAAAATTTTCTGATATCAACATTTTCAAATGTTATAAAAATGATTTCAACTGTGATAAAACTAGCAAAAATTTAGCTACTTAAATAAACCATTTAAATTTTGCATAAATATCAAATTAATTTTCTAAAAGAACCAAACCAATTTAGCTTAAGGCTATTTCTAAGATTAGGGGCATCCGACTTACTGCTATCAAATGTGATAACACCCATATGAGTATAAATCAAATGTCAACATGACAGCTAAAACATTTATTAATACTTCAATTTCAGCTACAAGTAAAATATTGTGCATCTATTCATAAGTGTGTATAAATATGGAACTAAACGCAAAAAATAACTGGTTAAACCTCCTTTTGGCCAATAAAGTTAAGAAACGAAAAACAAAACAATATTACTAAAGATTTACACAAACCAATGACGGCACTGATCTTAGATTTATGACGATAATAATTATAAATTTGTTAATTGATTTATTGTATGGATATAAACACCTTCCATACTTATATGAATGTAAACTCGTACAAGCGCATCTTGGGATGAGTATTAAAATATAAGAAAAATTAATAACATTTGTATGATCATATAGGGCATTTGAGTACCCTATACTACATTAAATCAATGCCGATTCTTAGAATGATAGGGAAACCACAATATGGAATGAAATCTCTAAAAAGTATATCTATTTTCTAAGTATTAGGGCGATCCTGACTTTTAAATTCTCTTTGATCTGGAGTAAAGATCATTCAAACTTTTGACGTAGAACATTACAATTTTCGAATATTTTTGTAATTTTTCCATAAATTAAATTAAGAAATCACTGTCAAAAAATCTGTTAAATTTTGCATTTGAGGCGCGTTTAATAAACTTAACGTGGGTTTCCTTTTTTTGCACCATGTTGTTGTAGTTGTTTGCACTACAGTCAAACAATCAAACGAAGCGCATCCAGCCGGACTTCACGAATCATCAATGTACCAAAAACGAAATGGAAAGAAACCAACAACTTGATGTTATTTGGAGGCAGTTGGTGATGTTGCTCTTGTTGTAGATTTTATATTAAAAAATTTTTTTCTGGTTGTTGTTGTTATCATTCAATAAAGAAAATAAAACTTTCGCACAACAATAACGACAACAACAGAATTTGCATTTTATTTTAAAACGGACATCATGCAATGTGGAGCGAGTGCATCTTTTGAAATTATTTTGTAAAAATTTGAAGCGAATGGAGTTTTACATGGAGTGTTGAAAGGCGATAATATTTTCACTTATGGATTTTAAAATCAATCACAAATACTTTCGCTAGTTAGTTAGTTAGTTAGTTAGTTAGTTAGTTAGTTAGTTAGTTAGTTAGTTAGTTAGTTAGTTAGTTAGTTAGTTAGTTAGTAGTTAGTTAGTTAGTTAGTTAGTTAGTTAGTAGTTAGTAGTTAGTTAGTAGTTAGTTAGTTAGTTAGTTAGTTAGTAGTTAGTTAGTTAGTTAGTAGTTAGTTAGTTAGTTAGTAGTTAGTTAGTTAGTTAGTTAGTTAGTAGTTAGTTAGTAGTTTAGTAGTTAGTTAGTAGTTAGTTAGTTAGTTAGTTAGTTAGTTAGTTAGTAGTTAGTTAGTTAGTTAGTTAGTTAGTTAGTTAGTTAGTTAGTTAGTTAGTTAGTTAGTTAGTTAGTAGTTAGTTAGTAGTTAGTAGTTAGTTAGTTATTAGTTAGTTAGTAGTAGTTAGTTAGTTAGTAGTTAGTTAGTTAGTTAGTTAGTTAGTTAGTTAGTTAGTTAGTTAGTTAGTTAGTTAGTTAGTTAGTTAGTTAGTTAGTTAGTTAGTTAGTTAGTTAGTTAGTTAGTAGTAGTTAGTTAGTTAGTTAGTTAGTTAGTTAGTTAGTAGTTAGTTAGTTAGTTAGTTAGTAGTTAGTTAGTTTGTTACGTTAGTTAGTTAGTTAGTTAGTAGTTAGTGTTAGTTAGTTAGTTAGTTAGTAGTTAGTTAGTTAGTTAGTTAGTAGTGGTTAGTTAGTTAGTAGTTAGTTAGTTAGTTAGTTAGTAGTAGTTAGTAGTAGTTAGTTAGTTAGTTAGTTAGTTAGTTAGTTAGTTAGTTAGTTAGTTAGTTAGTTAGTTAGTTAGTTAGTTAGTTAGTTAGTTAGTTAGTTAGTTAGTTAGTTAGTTAGTTAGTTAGTTAGTTAGTTAGTTAGTTAGTTAGTTAGTTAGTTAGTTAGTTAGTAGTTAGTTAGTTAGTTAGTTAGTTAGTTAGTTAGTTAGTTAGTAGTTAGTTAGTTAGTTAGTTAGTTAGTTAGTTAGTTAGTTAGTTAGTTAGTTAGTTAGTTAGTTAGTTAGTTAGTTAGTTAGTTAGTTAGTTAGTTAGTTAGTAGTTAGTTAGTTAGTTAGTTAGTTAGTTAGTTAGTTAGTTAGTTAGTTAGTTAGTTAGTTAGTTAGTTAGTTAGTTAGTTAGTTAGTTAGTTAGTTAGTTAGTTAGTTAGTTAGTTAGTTAGTTAGTTAGTTAGTTAGTTAGTTAGTTAGTTAGTTAGTTAGTTAGTTAGTTAGTTAGTTAGTTAGTTAGTTAGTTAGTTAGTTAGTTAGTTAGTTAGTTAGTTAGTTAGTTAGTTAGTTAGTTAGTTAGTTAGTTAGTTAGTTAGTTAGTTAGTTAGTAGTAGTTAGTTAGTTAGTAGTTAGTTAGTTAGTTAGTTTAGGTTAGTTAGTTAGTTAGTTAGTTAGTTAGTTAGTTAGTTAGTTAGTTAGTTAGTTAGTTAGTTAGTTAGTTAGTTAGTTAGTTAGTTAGCTTAGTTAGTTAGTTAGTTAGTTAGTTAGTTAGTTAGTTAGTTAGTTAGTTAGTTAGTTAGTTAGTTAGTTAGTTAGTTAGTTAGTTAGTAAGTTAGTTAGTTAGTTAGTTAGTAGTTAGTTAGTTAGTTAGTTAGTTAGTTAGTTAGTAGTTAGTTAGTTAGTTAGTTAGTAGTTAGTTAGTAGTTAGTTAGTTAGTTAGTTAGTTAGTTAGTTAGTTAGTTAGTTAGTTAGTTAGTTAGTTAGTTAGTTAGTTAGTTAGTTAGTAGTTAGTTAGTAGTTAGTTAGTTAGTTAGTTAGTTAGTTAGTTAGTTAGTTAGTTAGTAGTTAGTTAGTTAGTTAGTTAGTTAGTTAGTTAATCAAACCCTAACTAACTCGGCCATCAGTAGTACTCCCTACTCCCGGCGCTCACAAATAGTATCTCCGAAGATTATTAATCATCAAACTTTGTGCGAGAATTATTCTTCTCTATAAGACCTAATGGGGTCTGAAATATTTCCATTTTACTTTCTGCTCAGACCAGCTGAGTCCCCTTTTTCATGGCCTTAACAAGTACTGCGTAGTCGTCTGCTTGGCGGACTGGTTCTTAGGACGCTATTAATTTCGGTTGCACAGGGTCAAGGCGATATGACTTTACTATATAGTGCACCATGGTATGGCGTGAGATGTGCCTTTTTGGGCTATAGCACAATAATATATTCTATTTATTCAGAAAAAAAACTGTGCTAGTGTCGACACTATAATCTATCCCTTAGTTTAGTGTATTACATATTCCGGATAATAGTCTTATATATAGTCTAGACTATTCGATTCTTAAGTCGGGATTACAATCTATAGTATATTCTAGAGCCAAAGTCCATTATATATTAAGAACATGACTTTACTATATAGTGCACCATGGTATAGCGTGAGATGTGCCTTTTTGGGCTATAGCACAATAATATATTCTATTTATTCAGAAAAAAAACTGTGCTAGTGTCGACACTATAATCTATCCCTTAGTTTAGTGTATTACATATTCCGGATAATAGTCTTATATATAGTCTAGACTATTCGATTCTTAAGTCGGGATTACAATCTATAGTATATTCTAGAGCCAAAGTCCATTATATATTAGGAACAATTGTATGTGATTTAGTCCAGGCTCTATTATCTAGTCTGGACAGTATTCTATAGTTTCATCTAGTCTATTTTATATTCTGTTCTATATATTCTGTAGACTGATATTCTAAAAATTTTCTGATATCAACATTTTCAAATGTTATAAAAATGATTTCAACTGTGATAAAACTAGCAAAAATTTAGCTACTTAAATAAACCATTTAAATTTTGCATAAATATCAAATTAATTTTCTAAAAGAACCAAACCAATTTAGCTTAAGGCTATTTCTAAGATTAGGGGCATCCGACTTACTGCTATCAAATGTGATAACACCCATATGAGTATAAATCAAATGTCAACATGACAGCTAAAACATTTATTAATACTTCAATTTCAGCTACAAGTAAAATATTGTGCATCTATTCATAAGTGTGTATAAATATGGAACTAAACGCAAAAAATAACTGGTTAAACCTCCTTTTGGCCAATAAAGTTAAGAAACGAAAAACAAAACAATATTACTAAAGATTTACACAAACCAATGACGGCACTGATCTTAGATTTATGACGATAATAATTATAAATTTGTTAATTGATTTATTGTATGGATATAAACACCTTCCATACTTATATGAATGTAAACTCGTACAAGCGCATCTTGGGATGAGTATTAAAATATAAGAAAAATTAATAACATTTGTATGATCATATAGGGCATTTGAGTACCCTATACTACATTAAATCAATGCCGATTCTTAGAATGATAGGGAAACCACAATATGGAATGAAATCTCTAAAAAGTATATCTATTTTCTAAGTATTAGGGCGATCCTGACTTTTAAATTCTCTTTGATCTGGAGTAAAGATCATTCAAACTTTTGACGTAGAACATTACAATTTTCGAATATTTTTGTAATTTTTCCATAAAAATACTGTAGGGTGTCCAAAACATGGACGATGAAGATTAATTTCTGCAACTCTTATATAAAACAAAAACAAGTAAACCGCGAAAAAGAACTTTTTTCTCTCTTCTTGAGACAATTTAAAGACCTGTTGATCAGGAATTTATAGAGGTTGATTGGTTTTACTTAAAAAATCCAAAATACATAAATAAATTATTAAAAAAAAACTCAAATATAAATGTTTATGCGACCTCTGACAACCATTGCTTATAATGTAGAAAAACCTGATGATCATAATTTTGACGATGACGATCTTCATCATGCTTACAGGAAAGGACAACAGAAACAGTCATCTTAAATGAAGTTTAACACACATTCTACAAACATACATTTCTACATGAAATAAAAATTTATAATAAAAATGATAAACTGCTGTCCTCCTGGCTACACACTCTTCTTTAAACAGCCAGTTTTTTGAAAACACTACATCAACCTCCACAATATGTTGTTTTTTTTTGCGATCTTATTTACGAGTATTTCGTATGGATTGAGTATATTAATCGTAAGTATGTGATCATTCGTTGTATGTGTAAGAGTCTCTCTATGGAAGTGAATCAAATGAATACAACATACACAATTCAAGCCGAGACGTAAATTAATTATTAATCAACGAAAATAAAAGCCAATGAATGACTTAAGCCAAAATAAAACAGAGAGAAATACATAACAGAGATGGGCAGACTTCGAAATGGCTAGCGGGACCACTGAAGACCATACATAGATCAAACCGTAGACTATAGACCAGAACAGAGACTAAAACATAGACCAGATAATGGTAGATCAGAGCAGAGTGCGGAGCAAAAAAAACAAACTAAAGACCGACCGTAGATCAGACAATAGACCAGGCTATATACCACACCATAGACTAGACTGTAGATCATAGTCTAGACTATAGACCAGACTAGAAACCAAACTATAGACTAGACAATAGACTAGATTATAAACTAGATTATAGATTAGAATATAGACTAGAATATAGACTAGACTATAGACCAAACTATTGACTAGACTATAAACTAGATTATAGACGTGACTATAGACTAGACTATAGACTAGACTATAGGCTAGACTATAGACTAGACTATAGACTAGACTATAGTCTAGACTATAGAATAGACTATAGACTACACTATAGAATAGACTAGACTATAGACTAGACTATAGACTAGACTATAGAATAGACTATAGACTAGACTATAGACTAGACTATAGACTAGACTATAGACTAGACTATAGACTAGACTATAGACTAGACTATAGACTAGACTATAGACTAGACTATAGACTAGACTATAGACTAGACTAGACTAGACTATAGACTAGACTATAGACTAGACTATAGACTAGACTATAGACTAGACTATAGACTAGACTATAGACTAGACTATAGACTAGACTATAGACTAGACTAGACTAACTATAGACTAGACTATAGACTATAGACTATATAGACCAGACTATAGACTAGACTATAGACTAGATTATAGACCAGACTATAGACTAGACTATAGACTAGACTACAGACTACACTATAGACTAAACTACAGACTAGACTATAGACTAGAATATAGACTAGATTATAGAATAGACCATAGACTAGAATATAGACTAGATTATAGACCGGACTATAGACTAGACTAAAGACTACACTATAGACTAGACTATAGACTAGATTATATAGACTAGACTATAGACTAGACTATAGACTAGACTATAGACTAGACTATAGACTAGACTAGACTATAGACTAGACTATAGACTACACTATAGAATAGACTAGACTATAGACTAGACTAAAGACTAGACTATAGACTAGATTATAGACCAGACTATAGACTAGACTATAGACTAGACTACAGACTACACTATAGACTAAACTACAGACTAGACTATAGACTAGACTATAGACTAAATATAGACTAGATAATAGAATAGACCATAGACTAGAATATAGACTAGATTATAGACCGGACTATAGACTAGACTATAGACTACACTATAGACTAGACTATAGACTAGATTATATAGACTAGACTATAGACTAGACTATAGACTAGACTATAGACTAGACTATAGACTAGACTATAGACTAGACTATAGACTAGACTATAGACTAGACTATAGACTAGACTATAGACTAGACTATAGACTAGACTATAGACTAGACTATAGACTAGACTATAGACTAGACTATAGACTAGACTATAGACTAGACTATAGACTAGACTATAGACTAGACTTAGACTAGACTATAGACTAGACTATAGACCTAGACTATAGACTAGAATATAGACTAGATATAGACTAGACTATAGACTAGACTATAGACTAGACTATAGACTAGACTATAGACTAGACATTGACTAGACTATAGACTAGACTATAGACTAGACTATAGACTAGACTATGACTAGACTATAGAGTAAACTATAGACTAGACTATAGACTAGACTATAGACTAGACTATAGACTAGACTATAGACTAGACTATAACTAGACTATAGACTAGACTAGAGACTAGACTATAGACTAGACTATAGACTAACTATAGACTAGACTATAGACTATAGACTAGACTATAGACTAGACTATAGACTAGACTATAGACTAGACTATAGACTAGACTATAGACTAGACTATAGACTAGACTATAGACTAGACTATAGACTAGACTATAGACTAGACTATAGACTAGACTATAGACTAGACTATAGACTAGACTATAGACTAGACTATAGACTAGACTATAGACTAGACTATAGACTAGACTATAGACTAGACTATAGACTAGACTATAGACTAGACTATAGACTAGACTATAGACTAGACTATAGACTAGACTATAGACTAGACTATAGACTAGACTATAGACTAGACTATAGACTAGACTATAGACTAGACTATAGACTAGACTTGACTAGACTATAGACTAGACCATAGACTCCTAGTTAAATCCTAATAGATGTGATTATGTCATTGGAAAAAATTTAGATTTTGCTGAAATTTAGATTTTCAAATTCCTAGTGCCAATTATTGGCCCACAAACAACTTCATGCCTAAATTTAGAATGAAACGAAATAAAAAACACCAACAAAAAACATAATATAAACGGAAGATAGGCAGGCTACGTCAAGCAACTTCAGTGATTTATGTACAAATCTACCAACTAAATAAATGAGAAATAACATCAAACCTCTCATACTCCTCTACACCTCAAAACAATTCATTCACAATGGTCACTAAACGAACTACAAAGAATACTGCAAAAAAAAGAGCGTTGATGAACCACCAAATACAAGTTGAATGTTTACATCAAAATGCAAGGCCAATGCAGCAAAAAAAAACCTCGAAACAAACTCCATGCTAAAGTAATCAAATTTATGCACATGCGCGCCCTCAGTTCAATTCAGCACAGTCAGCAAGCACTCAGTCAGAGACAAGTGAACTGATCCTCAATAGGGAAGCTGCTGCAGGGCTCATAAATTGAAGAACGGCATTTTATACGAAATCAAGAAGAAGAGCAAGATGATGAAGTCCAAAAGCAAGAAACCTCCCAAATGCGTAAAAAAAAGAAGAACATCAAAAACTGTTGAACATGCAACCATATTCATGATTAACTTGGCCTTAATGCCAACATAACAGTCAACAGAAGAATGTGTCTGACAGATTGACGCTGCATACGCTCGCATCGGAATAAAAGAGGTATAAAGATGGAGCAAAGAAAATAAAATAAAATGACTGACTGTAGAAAATGATGGTGCCAATTTTAAGCACCCGCAGCCATTTGAAAATATAAACTTAAATACATACTACTATATACAACTTGTATACAACTACTGCAACCGATCACCGTCATCATCATAATCAACATCATCCTGGGCAACTACAACAGTAAAAGCAGCAGCAGCTACAACCAACTCAACTCCATCACCAACTGAAGTTCGGAACACAACATCATGGTGATCATACATATATTTGCAATCAAAAAAGATCAGCATGCGATTCTTCATTTATTTATTCATTCTAAACTTATTTTTTTTTTATTTTTCTTGCTTGCAATACTTTGTACAATCATATGATGTGTCTATATGTCGCTTGTATGCATATAAATCGTTTTGAAATGCCAGTTTTGAAATCGGATTTTAAATCATATTCATTTCGTTTCATACCCATACCCTAATCGTCTGTCCAACTATTTATCTGTCTACCTTGGGCTGTGTCTAAAAACTACTCAAAACTACACTCAGTTTTAAATGGGCTAAGATTACCACCTTTTGATTTTTAGTTCTATAGGAAAGGAAATTCATTGGATACCTCCAGAAATCAGTGGGAACTAGGACGATTCTAATCACATATCATCGAACGAACAGTAGCTTTTGGTTCATCAGAATCCTATCTGATTGAAAGTTCAAATCCCAAGTTATAGACTTCTGAAAACCAAGTTCATATGCATGACATGGAACTTCTCACCCGACTTGGACTGATACTTCATTTGACTTTCGAGAGTTGGCAGAATGTTTGCTGAATCCTTCGTGTTGAATTTATCTCCAAAACTTTAGAGATCTCTCGTTATTCTAGAAGATATTTTCCCATATTCTAACAGACCTTATATAGAATATGCCAAACCCTAAGTTATAGACCTCTGAAAACCATGACTAAGTACCTTATAACCCGACTTGTACAGATACTTTTTTTGAATTATGAGAGTTTGGCATATTGTTTGTTCAATTCATCGTCTTCAATTTACCCCAAAATACCTGGCAACCCATTTTTAATCAATTGCAACTCACACCCGAAATCGTAAAAAAATTATTCACATTTACAATCATGTCTTAAAAATCTCATATAACAAATCGCATAATTATAAAGCAGTTCGCATTCGTCCATCGTTTACCGCCAACTCTACACTCTTTCAATTTTTCAGTTTCGTCTGTGTTTTTTTTATCATCTCATTCATTTCAAACATTTCGATTTTAATTTTCACAGCTTTTTCTGTGGCACTGTGACTGCTGATCATAACCACATTTCAATATCCAATGTATGTATCTTCAATAATGAAGGAGGCAGAGAGGAAGAAGACGAAACAGTGCTAAAAAATATTGTTTTGTCTGATATGAAATATTTACCATTAAATGTAGTTTATTATACAAAATATTTAAGATTGAATCGTATAAATCAAAAATGTTCTGTGTGTGTATCCATATTGCTGGAATTTCATCAAGGTGCAATGCTAATGGAATCATTTTCTTTGTGTGTGTGTGTGTTGGTAGAGGTTGGTTTCTACTAATGTCTGGCATTTATTTATATAGATTACTGGTGATATTTGCAGGAAATGCTATTTGTATGATTAAGCGAATTTTATGTGGTGAACAAATGGGAAATTATTAATTTGTTGTGATAAGAAAATATATGCTCCAATGTAAGAAGATTGAACTGAATTCTCTTCTTGTAGCTCTTTGTCAAAGTTATAAAGAGAATTTCAATCATTATAGCAGGTATATAACGACCAGATATGCAAAAGTACGGGTACAAGGACACAGGGATTCGATGGGCTAATATGTAGTTAATTAATTCGTGGAAATAGCAGCTTCAGTGGCCGATGTAGATTAAGAGAACTTATTTGGAATTAAGACGATTAGATACAATTTTCTACTTTCCCGAGCAAGATGGAACAATGAACAAATTTGGCTCGTATGGCCATTGTCAGACAATGGATGCACGTCCTATCTATCTATCTATCTATCTATCTTATCTATCTATCTATCTATCTATCTATCTATCTATCTATCTATCTATCTATCTATCTATCTATCTATCTATCTATCTATCTATCTATCTATCTATCTATCTATCTATCTATCTATCTATCTATCTATCTATCTATCTATCTATCTATCTATCTATCTATCTATCTATCTATCTATCTATCTATCTATCTATCTATCTATCTATCTATCTATCTATCTATCTATCATTCTATCTATCTATCTATCTATCTATCTATCTATCTATCTATCTATCTATCTATCTATCTATCTATCTATCTATCTATCTATCTATCTATCTATCTCTATCTATCTATCTATCTATCTATCTATCTATCTACTATCTATCTATCTATCTATCTATCTATCTATCTATCTATCTATCTATCTATCTATCTATCTATCTATCTATCTATCTAGCTATCTATCTATCTATCTATCTATCTATCTATCTATCATATCCTATCTATCTATCTATCATCTATCTATCTATCTATCTATCTATCTATCTATCTATCTATCTATCTATCTATCTATCTATCTATCTATCTATCTATCTATCTATCTATCTATCTCTATCTATCTATCTATCTATCTATCTATCTATCTATCTATCTATCTATCTATCTATCTATCTATCTATCTATTCTATCTATCTATCATCTATCTATCTATCTATCTATCTATCTATCTATCTCTATCTATCTATCTATCTATCTATCTATCTATCTATCTATCTATCTATCTATCTATCTATCTATCTATCTATCTATCTATCTATCTATCTATCTATCTATCTATCTATCTATCTATCTATCTATCTATCTATCTATCTATCTATCTATCTATCTATCTATCTATCTATCTATCTATCTATCTATCTATCTATCTATCTATCTATCTATCTATCTATATCTATCTATCTATCTATCTATCTATCTATCTATCTATCTATCTATCTATCTATCTATCTATCTATCTCTCTATCTATCTATCTATCTATCTATCTATCTATCTATCTATCTATCTATCTATCTATATCTATCTATCTATCTATCTATCTATCTATCTATCTATCTATCTATCTATCTATCTATCTATCTATCTATCTATCTATCTATCTATCTATCTATCTATCTATCTATCTATCTATCTATCTATCTATCTATCTATCTATCTATCTCTATCTATCTATCTATCTATCTATCTATCATCTATCTATCTATCTATCTATCTATCTATCTATCTATCTATCTATCTATCTATCTATCTATATCTATCTATCTATCTATCTATCTATCTATCTATCTATCTATCTATCTATCTATCTATCTATCTATCTATCTATCTATCTATCTATCTATCTATCTATCTATCTATCTATCTATCTATCTATCTATCTATCTATCTATCTATCTATCTATCTATCTATCTATCTATCTACTCCTATCTATCTATCTATCTATCTATCTATCTATCTATCTATCTATCTATCTATCTATCTATCTATCTATCTATCTATCTATCTATCTATCTATCTATCTATCTATCTATCTATCTATCTATCTATCTATCTATCTATCTATCTATCTATCTATCATAGCTATCTATCTATCTATCTATCTATCTATCTATCTATCTATCTATCTATCTATCTAATCTATCTATCTATCTATCTATCTATCTATCTATCTATCTTCTATCTATCTATCTATCTATCTATCTATCTATCTATCTATCTATCTATCTATCTATCTATCTATCTATCTATCTATCTAGCTATCTATCTATCTATCTATCTATATCTATCTATCTATCTATCTAGCTATCTATCTATCTATCTATCTATCTATCTATCTATCTATCTATCTATCTATCTATCTATCTATCTATCTATCTATCTATCTATCTATCTATCTATCTATCTATCTATCTATCTATCTATCTATCTATCTATCTATCTATCTATCTATCTATCTATCTATCTATCTATCTATCTATCTATCTATCTATCTATCTATCTATCTATCTATCTATCTATCTATCTATCTATCTATCATCTATCTATCTATCTATCTATCTATCTATCTATCTATCTATCTATCTATCTATCTATCTATCTATCTATCTATCTATCTATCTATCTATCTATCTATATCTATCTATCTATCTATCTATCTATCTATCTATCTATCTATCTATCTATCTATCTATCTATCTATCTATCTATCTATCTATCTATCTATCTATCTATCTATCTATCTATCTATCTATCTATCTATCTATCTATCTATCTATCTATCTATCTATCTATCTATCTATCTATCTTCATCTATCTATCTATCTATCTATCTATCTATCTATCTATCTATCTATCTATCTATCTATCTATCTTCTATCTATCTATATATATTATCATACATGGGAGTAGTTAATTATATCGACTAATTAATTGACGATTTCATTAGCATTACATTGAAAAAAAATTATAATTATTTTTTTTTCATTAGCATTATTTTGTCCAATGGTAATGGTTTTTAATGAAACGATTTCATTAGTATTATTTAAAAATAAATTTTCATTACCATTATTCAATGGATTTTAAAAATGTTCGAACATTAGTTCGAATTTCGAAATTAATTTCGAATATCCGAACATTATAATGTATTGTCATTAGGTGAAATCATGTATGCCAAATTTCAGCACATTCGGACTAGAAGAACTAGTTTTAACAGCTTTAAAAATTTTTCGAACACGAGTTCGAATTTTCGAAATTTTTTTGGTTTTAAAAGCTTTCAAACCTCGAATCTTCGAAAAACTTTCCTTAATATGTTTTTCGACAATTATAAATACTAATTAAATTCGTTTTTGAAAATTCATTATCAAATTCATTACCATTATCAAAAAAAGTTATAATGAAAAAAATATAATTTTCATTAAATGGTACTTAAAATATTTTTCATTACAATTTTTTCTATAAATGGTAATGAAATTTTAATGCTTAATGAAAAATTCCCATGTATGATATATATATACATATATATGCACATAATTAAATCTGCGATCACTGTTATTGCCCGCAAAAAACGATTTATTGTGAATTGTATTATAATGTAGCGTTATTAATATCAGGTTGATTTTCGGAAGAGTGAACTCAATTCTTTTTCCAATTTTATTTTAGTACCATAACTTTTAAACGAATTTTTAACAATAACTAGTTTTGTTTTGTAAGATGTTGGTCTCCCATTCCCTTGCCAAACAATACCAAATATTTATGAAAAATTTCAGACATTATGGACCTTACTGTGCTTTTTGCAAGCCGACGCATGTACATGGCAAGATCGTCTAAGTATCTAATAGAGAATCAAAATATATAAGTTTTTCGATGGTGGGTGTAAAAAGTAGGATTTGTTTAATGTAACTGGGGAAGAGATAAAAATAATTATGAGGACTGAAAAACAAAGTCTGGAAACAATGGACGTAACTGAATTTTTGTTGGAAAATATTGAAATTTTATTTTAGTGATGTAAAAATCACTCATCAATGATCCGAAAGAACGAAAGCTTTCATGTTACGAACTGAAGTTTTACCATACAAGTTCCTATTTTACGAATCAGCACTCCAACTTACTAAGTATTCCAACAAAGCAATAAATACTTCATACTACTGCAGACAAGTATTCAATATTTCTTAACACCAGCACAGGAAACAATTCTATATTATAATTTTTATACCTTTCCTTCGATATTGACAGATGTTTTAAACACAATTTATAAACATTTGTTTACACGTTTCTTGTAGTAACTCAACTATTGCGTTTTAAATTAAATACAATTATTTAAAATTTATCACAAATACTTGCCAGTTTATGAAGTGAACGTATGAAGTATTCCAACTACACCAAACCATCCGGCAATTTGAACACACCAATCATTTCAAGATCATTATCAAATATTAAACACCACAAAGAGAAGCTTAACAACTGCAACAAATGAACAGCAACGATGGAAAGAGATCTATACAACTTACAACTGCCACTAATGGCAGATTTATGATTTGCAACTTGATGTACATGTCGGTTAAACGTCCTGGATACTTACCTATAGAACGCAATACTCGATGTACGCATTAATTTATGTGTTTATTCGTGGAAACAAAGTAAATGGAATAACTCAACTTCTTTTCTCATTTCAACATTTTGGTCAAGTCGGTTGGTGGTTTTGCTGGTTGGTTGGCTAAAACTCAAGAGTGACTTTTAATTTTTAGCAGGTTTCACATTGTAGTTGGGAATATGAATGCCATGTTATTTATATTTAATATTTTTTCATTTGTCTGTTTTCCGTCTTCCTTATATTACAAAAAATAAAACACACTTGGCTGACTTTTTGATGCATTTCATGGGGCGTTCCAACTTAAAAAAAAAACTGAAAAAATCATTATATTTGAAAGATGGCTGCAACGTCAGACATGGTACGTACATATGTACATGTTTCTTGTTTTGAAGAAAAGAATGTCAGTGAAGAAACTTTGTGAAGTTGTGGTTATGGAATGAAAATGAATTATTAATTTATGGCAGTTGTACAAATATGCCAAGGAAACGCATCATGATGGCAGCGAAAGAGTGTGCGGGACTGAGGGATACACGAAAAACTAATTAAATGCCCACTATGTTGGTAGGCATCGCGCTTGGAGATTATTAAGTGGAATTTAACCGTCGTTTAGTGTAGATAATTTAATATAAACATGATATTAATTGCTTTAAGATTATTTAGCAAAACAGGAAGTCTAATGGTGCTATAGTGTACAAATGTGTGGAGGACTTTTCGAAAATGTCATTTGCTTGATGGTTGCGATACTAGTTGGTTTATCAGACAAGGCAAAAGAATAGAGTTTTAGAAAGTAATAACTGTTTATTTTTAAACATGTGTATGTAATTTGCTGACCAATATAGTGCGAAGTCCCCATTGTTTAGGTTCATTATTTACCGTGATATCAGATAAAGTAAAGGGACAGGGATTTTAGAACTTTTAATTATTTCAAAAAATTTAAGAAATAAAGATCTTTGATTTGATTCAGATAAATGCTCGTTTTTTGATCCACCGTAGAATCCTAGCAAGATCAAAAACTTCAAGGGTTTGGTTTTTAACAACATTTTCAATTTCTCTACTATTCTCTACTAAGATTTTCAAGAGGACACAAGTATTTCATTCCATTTACTATGAGTGGGATAAAGCAAGATCTTACTCAGTGAAATATTAGATTTCATCCATTATATCAGGAAGCTACAGGTTCTCAACGAATAAAACGCTTTGACTTCCGAAGTCGTATACAAATAATTAGATTGCAAACCACAGACTACAATATAGACTAGACTATAGACTAGACTACAGACTAGACTATAGACTAGACTATAGATTAGACTATAGACTAGACTATAGACTAGACTATAGACTAGACTATAGACTCGACTATAGACTAGACTATAGCCTAGACTATAGACTAGACTATAGACTAGACTATAGACTAGACTATAGACTAGACTATAGACTAGACTATAGACTAGACTATAGACTAGACTATAGACTAGACTATAGACTAGACTATAGTCCAGACTATAGATTAGACTATAGACTAGAGTATAGATTAGACTATAGACTAGACTATAGACTAGACTATAGAATAGACTATAGACTAGACTATAGACTAAACTATAGACTATACTATAGACTAGACTATAGACTAGACTATAGACTAGACTATAGACTATACTATAAACTAGACTATAGACTAGACTATAAACTAGACTATAGACTAGACTATAGACTAGACTATAGGCTAGACTACAGACTAGACCATAGACTAGACTATAGACTAGACCATAGACTAGACTATATACTAGACTATAGACTAGACTATAGACTAGACTATAGACTAGACTATAGACTAGACTATAGACTACTAAGACTAGACTATAGACTATACTATAGACTAGACTATAGACTAGACTATAGACTAGACTATAGACTAGACTATAGACTAGACTATAGACTAGACTATAGACTAGACTATAGACTAGACTATAGACTAGACTATAGACTAGACTATAGACTGGACTATATAACTAGACTATAGACTAGACTATAGACTAGACTATAGACTAGACTAGAGACTAGACTAGACTAGACTATAGACTAGACTATAGACTAGACTATAGACTGGACTATAGACTAGACTATAGACTAGACTATAGACTATAGACTAGACTATAGACTAGACTATAGACTAGACTATAGACTAGACTATAGACTAACTATAGACTAGACTATAGACTAGACTATAGACTAGACTATAGACTAGACTATAGACTAGACTATAGACTAGACTATAGACTAGACTATAGACTAGACTATAGACTAGACTATAGACTAGACTATAGACTAGACTATAGACTAGACTATAGACTAGACTATAGACTAGACTATAGACTAGACTATAGACTAGACTATAGACTAGACTATAGACTAGACTATAGACTAGACTATAGACTAGACTATAGACTAGACTATAGACTAGACTATAGACTAGACTATAGACTAGACTATAGACTAGACTATAGACTAGACTATAGACTAGACTATAGACTAGACTATAGACTAGACTATAGACTAGACTATAGACTAGACTATAGACTAGACTATAGACTAGACTATAGACTAGACTATAGACTAGACTATAGACTAGACTATAGACTAGACTATAGACTAGACTATAGACTAGACTATAGACTAGACTATAGACTAGACTATAGACTAGACTATAGACTAGACTATAGACTAGACTATAGACTAGACTATAGACTAGACTATAGACTAGACTATAGACTAGACTATAGACTAGACTATAGACTAGACTATAGACTAGACTATAGACTAGACTATAGACTAGACTATAGACTAGACTATAGACTAGACTATAGACTAGACTATAGACTAGACTATAGACTAGACTATAGACTAGACTATAGACTAGACTATAGACTAGACTATAGACTAGACTATAGACTAGACTATAGACTAGACTATAGACTAGACTATAGACTAGACTATAGACTAGACTATAGACTAGACTATAGACTAGACTATAGACTAGACTATAGACTAGACTATAGACTAGACTAGACTAGACTATAGACTAGACTATAGACTAGTCTATAGACTAGACTATAGACTAGACTATAGACTAGACTATAGACTAGACTATAGACTAGACTATAGACTAGACTATAGACTAGACTATAGACTAGACTATAGACTAGACTATAGACTAGACTATAGACTAGACTATAGACTAGACTATCTACTTATCTATCTATCTATCTATCTATCTATCTATCTATCTATCTATCTATCTATCTATCTATCTATCTATCTATCTATCTATCTATCTATCTATCTATCTATCTATCTATCTATCTATCTATCTATCTATCTATCTATCTATCTATCTATTTATCTATCTATCTATCTATCTATCTATCTATCTATCTATCTATCTATCTATCTATCTATCTATCTATCAAATGGAACTTCGACGGTTCGACGGTTCGGGATAGTGTTAGGGAATGTTCAGGAATCGGTTACTGGCCTATCAAGATTCAGTTGCCATTAAAAAATAACTGCAAAGGAACGATAATCTACAGGCCCAAATCTGAGCAAAAATATACTTTTTTTAAAACTCCCATTTGACCATTTACTATTTCCTACAAAACGAATGAATTCACAATAAGCAAAATCACATAGATTTATTAAAACCAAACAGCAAAATTCATAATGAAATTCATAAAATCCTGTCCACCCCAATGATAAAATATTGATTTTGCTGTCATTTCAATGCACCATGTGAAATATATCTTGACTGGTAAGTTTTGCAGAATCTCTAAGATTTCTTTTCAGCTACAACTAGCGCTTGAAATCCAAATCAAACACACACACTTGAAAGATATGATCTTTTTGACTTTAGACAAGTTTTCGTTTGTTAGTTCTTTTAGGAGAAGAAGCCTCTAAAGAAAGATGGAATAAAAAATATGAAGAAAATCATAGTTTTACGCTCAAACTAAAATGTTAATGCTTTTTGATTTAATTGTTGGCTGGAGGATAATCAAGTGTAGTGCTTCTATCTATAACCAAACATTGTGGCTAATTGCCAGGAGTTTGAAGTGCCATGAAATGGAATTATCAGTTTTGTATATGGTATGTATGTTATGATTAAAGTAGTCGTTTGTCTGTAGTTTTTTGTCATGTCAATGCTCGGCGGTTATAAATCAATATGTTTTAGGTATTCCAGGACAACCCACCAAAGTACGTTTTATAAGATTTGTAGTGTTATTGTGTTGTTAAAATCGCAAGTTGGTGATGGAAGAGGGGATGTTAAAAGAAGACCAGCAAACATACAATCTTATCATTGCTTAAATATCTAAGCTTCAAGATTGTTTTGCTGTTGTCGTTGTCTGCTATTCAATACCTCGACTTAAGACACAGTCATCTCATCTATTTTATTTTGGCATGTACAACAAATACAAAACAAAAGGGGGCTTTGATATCCCAGGAATTCTTATTCGTGGATGTGAGCCAGCGAGCGAGCGTGTATTTCGCTGACTGACCTGTTATTAAATCAACATCGAACAAATGTGTATATTGTAATTTATCTCAAAATTATCACTTTGTTTAGGCTTTTTTTTCTCTCTTCACTGAATTTTTTTAAACTTTATTTTAGCCAATGACCAAGTATTATAGTAGTTTATACTAAAAAATAAGCCAAGCATTATTTTAACAAATGTTCCTTTTTTGCCTTTAGGTACTTTCTGTTGGATTTATTCTACCCTCTCGCTCTTTGTGATATTAAATTGTGTAAGATTTCTTTATAAAGATACATATTATTAACAAAATCATTCACGCGATGTTAAATGTTTTTTTGAAAACTACTTGAGGTTTTTTTACCATAACTACACCTAGACCTAAAAAATCTGTGTCATGAGTGTAACTTAGCAAGTTTAAAATGTTCCCTCGCTTTCCTACAGCTAAGTGTAAAATATACTTTATAATTTATCCTATACCTTTCTAGCTACTTTGTAAATACACTTTTGACTTGGTCTTGTCTTCCGTCATCACTTCTTGAGGCCAAATTGTATAAAATATAAATTTATAAAAAAAAAAAACGCAAGAAATTCCAAGATTTGTAACTAAATTTAAAGATTGTATTAGTTTATTTTTATATCTTTTTTATGCATATTTTAATATGAATATAAATGAAAATTAAGTTGTAACTTCTTTCTTTGTTCAAAAAAAGAAAAAAAGCCATTCTGTAATGTGTTCATTACATGCTATAAAGTGTTTAATGGTTAACTGTTAAAGTCGAGAAAAACTGTTTCTGAAACATTTATGCATATCACTACTAGGGCCGCATTTCTGATCCTAAACTTGAACGATAGCATTGTGCACCTAAAGATATAAATACAATTAGGTATTAACAACCCTCGCATAATTTAGAAATCACTTAGTATAGATTAGATTGAAGGGGCACAAAGCACTGCGACTTATGTGTGGATCTTTTATGCAGCCCATTGATTCACCATAAATGTTTTAGTTCACGCACAAAGGTAGCTGGTTTAGTTGATGAGAGGTTGAAGATGTCTTTTGGGGTTACCATGACAGCACCCAAGATCTTAACTGGAGACCCTAATGTTGGGCAGTTACATAAGATATGTTCTGAGGTTTCCTCTTGTAGATCACAGAATCTGGCTAGAATGAATTGATGGTATCTGAGACCACAATGTCCAGTAAGTAATTCCGTTAGTACTCTGAGATCGCTTTTATCGAGCAATAGTAGCTTTTGGTATTTTCCCTTTGACAGTGTAATGAAACGTTTTGTCTGTCTGAACCCTGGTATTGCTTCCCTATGGAGAATTAATTCAGATTTCACCCAAGAGTCTCATTTCGTTTTGGTGTATCCTCGGGGAATGCAAAAGAAGGGCTCAGGGCCGATTAGTTGGCGACCAGCGCCCATATTTGCTAGGCCAGGTATACAACACAAAGTCTGCTTGTTGTGTTTACCTAACTCATTGAGTGAAGTCAAGCAGTCCATTACACAGTTCATTACAACACCAGACCTTACCTCGCATGGCAATAAGGTCTGGAGTGATGCTTGGCTATCCGACATTATAAAACTACTTCTCTTAATACACTCTCTAGAACATATAAAGATGGTATATATTTCTACTTGAAAGATTGAAGGATAGTGTCTAAGAGGAAATTGGGGCCACAAGTGCCCGCTCCCGTTGGACCCATCCAAATTAGATCAGCTTTGTCTTGCCACCAAGTTTGATCAGTCCATTAGTCCCTATTCTATCGAAAACCATCCTTGGTTACCTCCCACAGCCAGGAATTCTAATTAGTATAACAAATGTATAACAATTTCATATGGAAGTAATTTTGATCAGATCTATAACATATTTATGGAACTTTTATGGAAGATGTAAACAATTGTGGACTGATCCGTAAAAATCGGAGAATTATATATACGCAAATCATATTCCTGTCGAATTATACACTGATATCGTTATTTAAAAACAAAGTTTTTGTTTTTAAAATATGTGCGTTTAAGTAATTTTAAGAAGTGGACCCTATATGGTGGGTATGACCAATTTTGGACCAATCAGGAAAAAAATTGGCAGAGTAATTTATATATACGCAGAACAAATTTCTGTTGAATATTAATTCATTAACTTTATTTCTTAATTAGATAGTGCATTTAAGTGATTTTTACAACTGAACCTTATATAGGAGCTAAGACCAATTATTTACACAAAAGATATGTGCATGGAATTATATCCCGGTATCTTTATTAGTTAAAGAAATATGTGCGTTAAAGTAATTTTTCGAAATGAACCTTATATTCCTGGTTAACGTGAGCGTGTTTTAAACAGACATACAGACATGACTAAATCGACTCATAATTTATAAAAACCCGTAATATACATATGTATATACTTTGTTGGGTATCACATGAATATTTCTTGGTGTTACACACGGAATGACAAACTTAACATCACTGATGGTGGTGGAGGGTATCAATTGGTAATTTTAATATTGACCGTCTAGACTTAAGTCGTATTTTGTGTATATTGAGAAATGGGAAACCCTTCAGACGGCAGTTTCAAAACTCCAGGAAATCACCATGTGACTTATGGACAATAAAGAAGGAAATCAAATAGTAAAGATATTAGGCCGATATCTCTGACAGATTAGCGTACCTGTGATGTGAATTTTGAGAATTTCGTAGAATATAAAATTCCAGATAATAGAAAATATACACTCTGCTTTCGGAGATTTGATGTCATTTTAGCAAAAGTAAAGTGGTAGCTCTAGATTTCTCTAAGGCGTTTGATAGTGTGTCATGGTGCACGTGTATCAAAACTAATTGCATTTGATGTCGGTAATAACTTCGATTTATTTTGAGCTTTCTCAAAGATCCCCTACTCCATTTCTTATCTTCATAAATGACCTTCATTTCTTATTCGTTCAATTATAGGCCAAGCCGTCTAGAGATTGGGGCAATGAGGCGCAATATACATAAATCAATAGCTCATTCATGACATGATTAAAAATCTCTGATGAGGTCGAGTTAACAAAGTCAATTTTAACGCCCGCAAATCTCAACTTAGTTTTATAACACATAAACGCATGGTAGATAATGTTGGTCCATCTATATTTATGGATGGTGTTAATACTAGGGAATCGGAAACTCTTGATGTTATGGGCATGCAAATACAGAGAGTTGTCCGTTGGACTAAAAACATTTCTTCAAGTTTCGAAAGAAGTATTCAAGTGTTTCGGTCTTTTGAAACTCATATCCAACCGAAAATGGAATACAACTCTCATGTATGGACTGGAGCTTCGTAGTCTATTTTTGTAGTATATTACAGAGTTCTAGCGATACTATAATGGAATGTATTACACTGTAATTAGAAAACTCCTTCCCGATACCCGTATATTTTTACGCTGCACACGACTCTCATCTAGAACACAGCCATTTGTGGTCGATTGGCCAGTGGACCAACCGCACAACACATTACAGGGAAACTTCATTCTTCACTGTTAGTATGTGTAACAAACTTCCTGCAGAAGTATTCCCCGCCTCTTTCGATGTGAAATGGTTAAAATCAAATGTCCACAAACACTGCTCCCTTCCACAACCTATTTTCCTAGTTCCAGCACAATGCACTGCATTAGTAGGGGTCATACCTTGAGTGCTGGTCCAAGAAAAAAAAATTAACTGAACTTTACTAATAAATATTTCTGATACTTAAGAAGGCTATAGAATATGTGTATTTTCGCTCTAACAGACAATAATAAGTATTTAATACCAAAATTATGTTAGTTTTCCCCCTTCTGATTCTACTTTCGTGAAGTAATATAGCCTATTGACGATCCATCTATTTTCCAAATTTTAAGGAAATCGGCACAAACAAATAAATAAACTTACACAGTTATTTATAAATATTTTGGCGTTTTCTTTGGTCCATCAAAGACTGTTAATGTACCCCTAATAATGCACTAATTAGCACAAAATTAGGAAATTCTTAAGACCCATTTCGAAAAAAAGTTTAGCTTTTGTACAAATTGTACTGAAATCAGGATTTTTGTATTAAAGTTATACCTATGTATTGCAATTTAACATTAAGTTTAGTAAACAAAATTAAAATTTTATTTAATCATTTCAAGATTTAAGCGTTAATAAATTTTTGTTGACACTAATTAAATTGTAAAACTAAACAGTAATTTCCGTTAAAAACAAACACACGCAAAACCACTATTTTACTCAGAAAACAAAAAAAAAACAAGAGAAAAATATTAAAAAAAAAAATAAAGAGAAAAACCAGTATTTTTCTCTTAACAAAAAATATACTTTTGCTCAAAAGAGACGAATTCAGAAAAACAGCTGTCGATAACAACAAGAAGCAGCAGTTTAGTTTTATACAAGTACGGTTGTTAAACAAAAGTGTGCTTTGGAAATAAAGTGAAATTATTAATAATTAAAGATTTATTTAATTAAATAAAGTGTTTTAATAAGAAAATTAAACATTTTTAATAAAAAGAATAATGTATAAGTGCTAATAAAGTTATAAAATTAGTTTTCCGAGCAAAATACTAAATGACGCTGTTCTGCCGGCTGTCAGAGGTAAGTTGTTTAACAAATTATTTGTTTAATTGTTTATATTTGAAAAGAAACGTTATAGTTTTATATTTATGAACTTTGTGTTAAGTTTAATATTGTACATTTTATGAACTTTAGTGTTTTATTTTAAACTTTATATTAATTTAATAATTTTAACACAACATTGTGTTGTCTGCCACAAATTTGTTTGTATGTACGCTTATCAGCTGCTGTGTGCGAACAGCTGTGCTTTGTATACAAAATTCAAGCAACAACTGTAATAGTGTGGCCAACTTTTAGAAATGAAAAACACCAAATCGTAAATGACATATAAAAACTTGTTTTTTAAATGATTTAAATATCTTTTTTAACTATTTAAATATTGTTTTAATCATATTTTATGATTTATATTTGAATACTTAATGCACCCAACAAACAATGAATAAAATTATTATCTGTAAAATATCTTATCAAATACAAATTCTTTTAGCGATTATAAAACGTCCAACAATTGTTTTAAGCACTAATAAACAACATGATTGGTTTAAAAGAGAGCAAATTATTGAAAGAGCATTAAAATCTCAAAAATAAACAATGCGCATTTGTTTAGAGTTGCCGTATTAATGATTTCAGTGTTAATGAAAAACGCTAAAACGTAAATCATTAATAAATGGAATGTTTTTGGGAAATAAAAACTCCCATGGAATATTATCTATGACGTATGAATATAAAAGAGTCACGTTACTGAACAATTGATTACACAGGCCAACGAAATAAAGGTTTGTGAAAACTTTTGAAACCAATTCGACTAATTTTAATGCATTGCTGAAACCGAATATGATATCTGTTTTTTTTTCTATTACCCTTGCAAAATGAGATCGAATATTTTGTTCATATATTACAGACATTTTATATAATTATAAAAATATATTTACGTTTAAAGGTTAATTTTAATTTTTTCGGTGTCATCATAAAAACGGATCTTCACTATATATTTATCCTAAGTTTCATTTAAATTGGTCGAAAACAAAATAATATTTCACTATGGTTTCCAGAGGATTTCTCAATATTGCATAGCTTGAGTTTGACCTTCACAGTTTATGGGTTAACATTATTCGATTTTACTAAAACTTCAGATATACATATGACACATATTATCTAAAATCGTTTTATCTGAAAAAGTTTTATATAAAATGAATAACAGTAAGGATTAAAACCCGTTTTGCAAAAAATATTTTTCTCCGAAATCCTCAGAATTCAATTCGCAGGTACCGCTAATATGTGAGAGATATCGACCAAATTTCATTACTATTTTATTTCCTTCTTTATTGTCCATAAGTCACATGGATATTTTTACAAAATTTTAAATATTGTATAACTAAATTGGTAAAAGTTTGGAACTGGAGTTTTGAAACTGCCGTCTGAAGGGTTTTCCATTTATGATTGTACCCTAAATACGGTTTACGCTATCTAATTAGGATACAAGCTCACATTTATTATATACTAGCTATACCCAGTGCGCTTTGCTACCCTAAAAGCAATATAAATAAAAAATCTTCTTAATAATTTTGAAGATTCTAACGTTAATTAAGATGTTAATGTAATCGATGACAAATTTATAAAAAAAAATCTAATATTTTCCCAGATATACGAAATTTTGTATTTAATTCATATAGGGGGCCCCAAGGCCAAGGCCCCATTGAAAGTCCGTTATTCTCTAAATGTTCACATGCATGTCAACGATCTTCATGTAGAATTTGAAGATTCTAGCTCTAATAGTTTCTCAGATATACGAATTTTTCTATTTAATTCATATGGGAACTCACAACCCCCAAATGAAAGTCCGCCTTTTTTTCTTCAAAATGTTCATATGTCTAATAAAGTTCTTCTTGCTAAATTTGAAGAATTTTGTTCTATTAGTATATGATAAGCGAAATTTTGTATTTAATTCATATGTGAGGTGCCAAGCTACCCGATTGAAAGTCCGCCCATTATTCTCTGAATGTTCACATGAATGTCAAAGTTCTTCAATTAAAATTTGAAGATTCTAGCTCTAATAGTTTCTCAGATATACGAATTTTTCTATTTAATTTATATGGGGCTCCAAGCCCCTCATGACGAAAGTCCGCTCTTTTTTCTCCAAAATGTTCAGATGAATATTTAAGTTCTTAGTGCAAAATTTGAAGAATTTAGTTCAATTAGTTTCCCAGATAAACTAATCTTTGTATTGTATTAATATGGGAGGTGCTGCTCCCCTCATGGGAAGTCCGCCAATTTATTTCCCAAAATGTTTACATGGATTTTAAAGTTACTCGTGCAAATGTTTAATATTCTAACTGTAATAGTTTCCAAGATAAACGAATTTTTGTATTTAATTTATATGGGAGGTGCCACGCCCCCTAATGCTATTCCGCCCACATTTTGTCTTAAATAATTATATTGATACTAAAGTTGCTCCGACAAAATTTGAAGACTCTAGCTGTTATATTATCTCAGATATACTAATTTAATATTTTCTTAATATGGGCGTGGAACGTCGCCCACTTGAAATTTCAACATAATAAGTAGCCTATAGTTCCTTCCAGACATACAGGAAGAAACTGTGAAAATTTCAGGAAAATTGGTCCAGCAGTTTAGCAGTCTATAAAGTCCAAACAAACATACATACAAACACACTTTCATTTTTATATATATAGATGAAAAATTTGTATTTAATTCATATATGTGGTGCCAAGCCCCCCATTGAAAGTCCGCCCGTTATTCTCTAAATGTTCACATGAATGTCAAAGTTCTTCATGTAAAATTTAAAAATTATAGCGCTAATAGTTTCTCAGATATACGAATTTAATTCATGTGGGGGCTTCAAGCTCCCCGGATGAAAGTCCGCCCTTTTTCCTCCAAAATATTCAGTTGAATATTAAAATAATTTGTTCAAAATTTGAAGAATCTAGTGCTATTAGTTTCCCAGTTAAACGAAATTTTGTATTTTGGGAGGTACCAAGTACCCCATTGGAAGTCCACCCGTTATACTCTAAATGTTCAGATGAATGTCAAAGTTCTTCAAGTAAAATTTAAAGTTTCTAGCTCTAATAGTTTCTCAGATATACGAATTTTTCTATTTTATTCATATGGTGGCTCCAAGACAACACCCCCCCCCGATTAAATATACCAGTCCGATTAAATATACCAGTCCGATTAAATATACCAGTAGTATACAAAAAAGGTCACCTGATTGATTATAGCCTTGTTTAGAAATCACGTCGATAAGTTGATATCAATTTGCTTTTCCTTGATACTTTTTAGAACCTGTCGTAATGTGAACATTTGTTCGGTAGTAGACTTTTCGGGCTGAATATTTTATGGACTGTTAGATATGTGTATATATAACGAATCTGAAATTATATTTTTTAGAATCGATACTCGAATATAATATATATTTTATATAATCTTCCATATAAAATATATTGGAGAAGATTTTGGCCAACATAAACTATGTATATATAGCCAAAGGAAATAACCATAATCATATACAAGATAAAATCCTCATGTATTATCAAAACTAAACACAACTAAAATCATCATACTCTACTTTAATCCCAATTCAAAAACTACGGTTGTGCTCCTCATTCACATAAAATGGAATAACATTTTATTCAAAATCCCTTTATTTTCTATTTCATTCGAAATGTTTTTGAATTTATTCCCCTTCATCGTTGTTGTTTTTGGTGAATTTGTATGGTTTCAGGCGAACAAAACGAAAAAAAAGAAAAAAACACAATCTGTCAATCAATCACCTGTCAACTTGGCCACACTCACAATATGGATGATACAACTACAACCATCCATCCATCCGTTCATCGTTCGTTCATTCATCCATCTTATAGATACTTGTACGTTTTGTTTGTATCTCAACTTTGTTGGTAAATGGTGGTTCAAACTGAAATGGCAGCAGTAATAGTAGTAGTAGTTGGAATAGCAACAACAAGTTTGTTATGAATCCATTGTTTTGGTTAATTTTCTATATATTTGGTATATTCAAACGAGTATGAATAAGTATTGTGTTATATACAAAGTCCATACGAACAATATTAAGTCGTAAAACGAATCCATTTATTGAATATTTGGGTGCTATTATGTACTCTTTCTGATGTGCGCAAATGCTAAAAAGATTTTTGATGGACATTGATGTGTAGGTTCTCGCTTGAGGTATTTGAGAGTACATAGTCGTTGTGTAGGGATTTAATAACACTATGTTTTTCTTTCCAAAACCTGTAGTGTTCTTAAGGGTACAATATTACTTCAATATATATGGCAATATACATAGATACTTTTATCGTTAACCAGATTGCACTTCTCTTTTCTATTATCACTTCCCTAGTGGCCAGACAATGCATGAATGATCTGTCAATGCTGGATCGCCAGTCTGACATTATATTAGTTTTGGTTCTTACGCATATAGATTTTAGATTAGATATTGTTCGTATCAAAAGGTTTAATCCTCAAAAGTAAAAGACACTTGTAGAGGGACCAAGATAATATCGTCTTTTTTCAATGAGAACCGCTCTAGGAAACATATAACCTAAGATAGATGGGATATATCGAAGTTTCTGGCAGAAATAACTGGACACTGCATGTTAGATATACATACATACAAGTCGTCTTTCCCTTTAACGAATTTTGTCACAGTTTCAATGACAGAGATAAGAAGGAAACGGTTATCATCTGCCCTAGATGTCGGGAGGTATTGATTAACCTACAACTTGCTTAACTATCTAAATCCAGACATTGCTGCAAGCTAGACCACTCTGACGCGTGGTGTGATCCTGTCAAAACTTGACAGTTTGCGCGTAAGTGCTAATTCAATTACTGATCAAATTCAACGCAATTTTATAGTATAAATAGGACGGCACAGCATCCCAGCAAAATTTTCATTACCTAGTAATCTAGAAAGTAATATTGGAATCACGTGGAAACTAATTACTTTTGGGGTGAATAACTAATTATTTTTGTTCGACGAGGTTCAAATAATATGTACCTACCTTAAACAAATTAATAAATGGTTACTAATTTGATTACAAAAACTTTGCGAAATAACTAGTTACAAATAAACCTACAAATATGTTATGTGATAGCTAGTTATTTTGGGCCGACTTTGTATGTAGAAAACAAAAAATAAAAAAAATTCCTCGGCCGGGATTTGAACTCAGGCATTCAGTTGTTCTCTATGTTTCCCACTCCAGCCGCTTACTTGATGCTCCATTAACATGTTGCTTTTCGTAATTTTGAGAACGGCTTTTTAAAAAAATATGTAAATGAATGTCATTTTGAAAAAAAAAATAAACAGTATCCAGCAGGGCTCGAACCACGAACCTTTTTGTTAAATGAACGTCCTAGACAATTGAGCTATAACAAATCCAAATTGTTTAGTTCTTTACCAGTAATAACGTATTCAGCTAAATGAAATAATGTGGATGATAATGAACACTCATTACCAAGTAATGTATGAAATAACTACTGGCTATTACCAAAAATTTTAGATTTTTTGCTGGGATATTATAAGATAACCTTAAAAGAGTACCACGCTGGATTTTATGTTCTGATTTTAACGTGGGAGTAAAAGGTATTTAGTTCAGATCCGGTTATCTTTATATTGTGCGTCATCGATTAATCGTTTTCTGCTCAAGTTCTACCGTCGGTTGAGATGGGATCTCGAGTGAAGGAAATCGCTGGTTGTGTTTTTGGTATTTTGCTTAAAAACTTTGTCTGCTACATTGATCCATCCCTCTTTAATAATGACTTTAAATAAGACTTGAGAGTTAGTGATCCTAATCGGTAATTGCCGCTGGGCTTTTCTCAAGTTGGATGGATCTCATACTGTCAATTACCCAATAGCACTTATGGCATACCAGTTATTTTTTCGTACAAACTCTAGTTCATCTGTCAAACCAGATCCGACTACTAAACCCGGTATAACCACTAATATAAAAGATGTATTTACGTATACTTCTTATAGGTTTTTATGACTCTTAAGACCCTTTCTCTGACAGTCAAGGAGGCTGCATCTGGTACGCTCAACTGCCTAATGTACCGAAAAGAGCTTTGGCCCATTATTTCCTTTTGCTTCATTCTAAGTCTTCGAAATCTCATCTGCCAATCCGACTTTCAAACCATGGATAGCCATCTGATTAGTAGCTTTGCACTCGGACCTGTGGTTTTCGACTGAGTACTCACGTTATGCTTAGGCTGTTTTTTTTTAACTTTTCTTTATAAAGAGGTTTCGTTGTACTTGAAACTTTTATCACTGTGGACCAACGATAAATTATCGATTTTCCTTCACATACCACAATGGACTTTTAGGCAGATTAGGAAGCCATTCAAAATTAGTCAAAACACCCTGAAATTGGAACATAAACGATTCGGACTAACAAAACCAAGATATATTATTCAGCTTTTCATCGTCATTATCATCTGCAAGAAGGCGATGTAGGGTGCTTCAGCCGTTAGGCATTGAACTGATACTTTACTTAGGGTGGCATGATCAAACCACATTACTCCTTATATAATTCTGAAATAAAGCTATAATTCAAACCACTTAATTTGTTTCCTTTTTCTTGATAACAACGAATAAAACCAGTTTGCCAATATAATGAATGATAATAATCAAAAGCGTACATACCACTTGGAACTAACTATTGGCCCAGCTTTGTGTTCATTTGCTTTTCTCTAACTCTCATACTCGTCGTAATATTAAAACATGATATCATTGTCATTAATTTTAGTTTACGATCTGTATTGTTAATATGATGTGCTGCTTATTTCTTATATTTCTTATGGAAAATTAAAATAATACCAACTGATTTATCGCCGTTTTGGCATAATGTGTTTATACAACTTACAACCAACATGCCTCACCACTCACAACCCCGAATCAGCAGCAACAGCAAAAAACGTAGTTCTAACAAATATTAGTCAAGTCCAAACTACAGCACACCAGAAAAAAACAACCTTCAACTATGAAAAAAGAAAAGGAACAAAACACCAACCAACCCACCCTCTGAGTTGTCATAAATCTATCACTTTTAATGGCCGCCCTGCACATAATTTTATGCGTTTTATGCAGCACAAATATACCAACACACATAAATACATTGAATGAAAGCAAAAAAAAAATCCTGGTAATATCAGTAAATTCAGCCCTTACCATCACTATCCAAAGGAGCAACCACCATATAATGTTGAATCAAGCTTTCCAAGGCAAAAGCAACGAACATCTCCAAAGACTCACAAATTTCATAAAGTGGCAATTCAATCAATCAATTTTGACATTTTCTTATTTTTCCTACGTTTAGAAGTATTTTCATTTATTCAGTCAGTCATTCCACCCTTAAGCTTTGGCAGCACTTGGTATTTTCTTGTTCAGATGATGCTGTGTGTTTGTGTATTTGAGTATGTGTTGATGTGTTGCCATACAGTTGTAGTTGTGGGGTTTGAATGGGTGGGCGTCGTTTTGTATTGAGTTGAGTTATCATCTATTATGAACAACAACATCAACATTTACCGTTATACTCACGTACACAATCACAATTTCTTCTTCAAGTTTTTTATACGTTTTTGTTCATTTATTCATTCATTCTGTGTGATTTCTTTTATTTGTGATGGAAATCAAAAATAGACGTAAAAAGGAAATATTGTGGAAATTAAGGAAAACCAAGTAGAAGAATTGTGGTCGACCTTCACGAATGTTATGTACCCTTCTATTAATAATAGAGCTTGTATCTATCTATCTATCTATCTATCTATCTATCTATCTATCTATCTATCTATCTATCTATCTATCTATCTATCTATCTATCTATCTATCTATCTATCTATCTATCTATCTATCTATCTATCTATCTATCTATCTATCTATCTATCTATCTATCTATCTATCTATCTATCTATCTATCTATCTATCTATCTATCTATCTATCTATCTATCTATCTATCTATCTATCTATCTATCTATCTATCTATCTATCTATCTATCTATCTATCTATCTATCTATCTATCTATCTATCTATCTATCTATCTATCTATCTATCTATCTATCTATCTATCTATCTATCTATCTATCTATCTATCTATCTATCTATCTATCTATCTATCTAGCTAGCTAGCTAGCTAGCTAGCTAGCTATCTATCTAGCTATCTATCTTATCTATCTATCTATCTATCTATCTATCTATCTATCTATCTATCTATCTATCTATCTATCTATCTATCTATCTATCTATCTATCTATCTATCTATCTATCTATCTATCTATCTATCTATCTATCTATCTATCTATCTATCTATCTATCTATCTATCTATCTATCTATCTATCTATCTATCTATCTATCTATCTATCTATCTATCTATCTATCTATCTATCTATCTATCTATCTATCTATCTATCTATCTATCTATCTATCTATCTTATCTATCTATCTATCTATCTATCTATCTATCTATCTATCTATCTATCTATCTATCTATCTATCTATCTGTCTATCTATCTATCTATCTATCTATCTATCTATCTATCTATCTATCTATCTATCTATCTATCTATCTATCTATCTATCTATCTATCTATCTATCTATCTATCTATACATCGATACAGTGAAGACTGTAGGGTACAATTTCCTTCTAACAAAATAGCAAAGCATACAAAATAAATAAATTGTACTTAGAATTTAATCCCCCAACCCCTTGAAAATACTCCAGCAATTCCCACAACAACAACAACAGCAAAAAAAACATTACTAAGAAGTATTGGTGTGGAAATTATACAAAACAAGAAAAAGAAACAAATTATAACCAAGATGAAGAAAACGGAAACCGTCATTTATGCCAAAACTTTAAGCAATTCCATCATTCATTCTTATTTCTTTTCCCCAACATACCCCAACTCTCTTTAACCTTTTTCATTTGCTCTAACTAACAGCTACTGGCAGGCTGTATGGCTGATTGCTTGTAGTATTGCTGCTGCTTCAAGTTAGCAGTTTAAATATTTTTTAATTGCCCTCCCCCACTCTCGAAACATTTAAAACAGTTGGTTTCATTACCGTCATTCATTCATTTCTAATGGTTTACCCCCTTGCCAAAACCAACGTCTTTGCAACATCTTAAGAACGTACATACATATATTTTAGTATGCTGCTCGTACTTGGTCCTTTATATAATGCAGCCACCCAACCAGCCATCGTGTACCCATTATTTTTATTTATTTCATTTTTGTTTGTTGTAGTATTTTACATTTTATTCATTCTTTTGTTTTCTTTTCTTTGCGTTTTTTTTTTAATCCTTAAACATTTTCTTTCAATTTAATACGTCCTTCTTCTCATTATCGTTTGTTATGCTGCCAATTTTCAATAAATTTCAAAAAATTAAGACGCCATCTTAGCTTGGAGTACTTGTTTGCCGTTCCACTCGCTATTCTTCTTGGCTTTGCAAATGAGCAGCAGCATTTGAAGGAAAAATTTGAAGAAAAAGTTTTGTTAACAAAGCATCATTTCCTTGATGTTTTGTGATTCCTTTGGGGATTCATTTATTTAGAGTTTTTGTTGTTGTTGTTGCTGCTGTTATTATTTGCTTTCTTCTTGCGAATTGTTTTGATAAAGGATTTAAATAATAAGAACAAAAGGTACAAAAAATATACAATTAAAGTTGCTGACTTTTGGGTGAATGTTAGATAGAAGTCCTTCTTTTTATTTTCTTCAAATATAATAGAAATAATATTTTTCATAAGATTAAATTTAAGATAATTTATGAAAATAATTTTGTTTAATATTTGCATATTGTTTAAAGATCCAAAAAAAAATAGTATAGGGTCGTTGCATACATATTAAGGTTTTAAAATCTACCGGCTCATCCATTTTGGGGGATTTCGAGTTCAATAGCTACAAAGGTAGACCTAAGCATAAGGAGTCGAATTGTAAGATCCGGATATGGGACTATATGGTCTTTTGGAACTTCTTCTGGAGTCTTATGTCATTAAGACCGGAGTCTATATGTCATTAAGTATAGGATATTTCTCAAATATATGACTAATTATTTGACTCTATAAACAAAACCTTATTCTCGCCTTCAGAAAGGGAAAATTTACTTGACTTTACACATACAAACGTGAACTATGCAATAATCCATGCATATATGTTCAACATCAATGCTGACTTCACCGATTTATTCTCAACATCATCGATGTAGGTAGGACATTGTATAAAATATGTATATATTTCCCCCTAGACATGTTATCTTGGTGAACTTTATAGCAATCCTGGGGTAAGAAGGTGCCACCAGTAGGTACTTCTAGTCAACTGGGACTATAAACTAAGCGAGTCATTTGACTAAGGGTTAGATCGATGAACCTTAGGGCAGAGTTTCTGACTTTATCTTGTGTTGGTTATTGGAGAGGTCCCCTCGGGGTGTACGTGGTGTTTGCGATTGGAAACAAATTGCGGGAAGACAAAGGAAAGAATGAAATATTTATGGATGAATTCAATGCTGTTACTGTAATGGCAAGTTGGGATTGAGTTGATGGCTATAGAATCGTAATACTGAATGAATCAGAAGTATGCGGAGCTCACCTCTCTATTAATCTGTCTGATGAAAGAGTTGTATGTCTGTTATGTATTATATTTCCCCTTTGGTCCTGGTATAAATATACCAGGCTAATCACGTATGTGTCCTGTGAGAAAGAACTTGTTTCTGGATTATTTAACGGGTTCGTACTTTAGTTTAACAATTACGTTTCTAGGTGCTGCTACCGAAATAACAAAGGTCATTGCATCTACATGGTGGATCTACATGGAAGTGATACTTAGAAAGCATCTTAAAAGTTATGCGACAATGCAGCAATAGTCGAAGAATCAACTGCTCGAGTACTCGATCAAAGTGTTTGCTTATAACCTGTTGTCCCCCATGTACAAAAATTGAAACCTGCATTAGGGATTACTCGTGTTTCTCTAGCTCATACTGTGGTTAAAAAGCATGACCACTGTGGAACAACGCAAATGTTCACGTAAAACACTACAGGTTCATGTAATAACGTTTCGCATGCTAGGATATTACCTCTTCCTTCACGAAAAGAGCATTTTCTCTGCCTTTATCCTTCATTGTCGGTTATCGAGGTTAACCAATTCTTGTACTTCTTTCAACCAATCAAGAATCGAGAATGACGAGAAGGATTTGTTCCTTTATGCCTTGTTTTCGTTCGAAATGCAATTGTCCTTTGTAGTAGGACAATACACAAACAGTTTTGGGTAACACAATCAAACATCGGACACAAGTTTTAATGATTTCTGTAGAAGATATCAGACTTATGTAGAAGAAAAAACGATTAAGCACTTGTTTAGTCTCTATGCTACATTGGGTATTAGAGCCGTAGTCTATTCTTGTCTGACTTAGGGAATCTTCCGAGAGCCAGAGTAGGACATTCACAGAGAAAATAAAAGACCTTTTTCTTTCCCCAGTCCTTGCAACTTCGACTTTATTCGTTGAAGTAATTTGTACAGCAGCCTCGATACATCCCGTCTATTCCAGGTTATAAGCTGTCTAGTGCGTTTCTCATTAAAAGAAGTCCATATTTACTTGGCCCATCTACATGTGTCCAGATTAATCCAACTCTTTTCAGCCTTTTGAAGCTTACTGCTTTCGATAGCAACTGAAACGGAGTTGGAAACATTCAGAGCAGATCTCCTTCAGGCTAGATCATCTGCCTGTTCATTGCCATTGTGTTCCCCATGCACACACATTAGGGTAATGTCAGACAAGCCACCCAGTCTTGGCAGGATATTAAAGAATTAACCTGAGCATAATGATTTTGATAGCAACTGAAACGGAGTTCGAGACATCAAGAGCAGATCTCTTTCAGGCTAGATCATCTGCCTGTCCATTGAACTATTTGTATAAATCCTAGTGGTATATTCGGTCGGTATGGGTAACCTTCCCATTCCTGGAGAGAATTCTAACTTAAAAATCTCTATCAAAGTCCGTTTGAGGTGTAGGGTCGGGGTCGAATGACTGCCACAAGATTAGCGCTGTAGATTTGTGATGCTAGCATGTCCATACGTTCTTGATTTCCAACATTCAGATGAGTTAAGCTACAGGCAGTGTTGACAAATATATGAAGATCATAGGTAGATCCAACTCCGAATTTGATTAATTTCGTGTGAGGGGTAAGGTCGGAGTCGAATGGCTGGCTTAAAATTGGGGCAGAATATTTAGAATTGGGGCAGATGATTTAAGCTCGCTGCACTATAGGCAGATTGAGCCATTATATATATGAAGGTCTTTGTGAGGATGGACAATAGTGTTTTAAGCATCCATACATCACTTATTCCTGAAGGAATTCTCACCTTGAAAACTCTATTAAAGTCCGTATGTGGGTTAGTGTCGAAGTCGAATGACTGGTTCCTGAATGAATGCTAGCAAGTCCATACGTTCTTGATTTCCAACATTCATATGAGTTAAGCATCACAGTACTATAGACACAGTTGGACGTCATATGAAGATCTATAGGTAGAACCAACTCCACATTTGAGTCATTTGTATAAATTCTTGAAGAATATTCGGAGTTTAAATTCTGACTTAAAAACTCTATGAAGGTCCGTGTGAGGGGTAGGGTTAGAGTCGAATGGCTGGCTTAAGATTGGGGCAGTACACTTAGACTGCTAACATGTCCATACGTTCTAGACTTCCAACATTCAGATGATGTAAGCATCGCTGCACCATAGGCAGGGTGGGCCATTATATGAAGGTCTATAGGAGGATGTGCAATATAGCGCTTTGAGCTTCCGAATGACTAGACTTATTCCAATGCAAGCTGATCTTTGAACTTTACATAGTTGTTCAACAAAGCGACCGTTGCTTTTCCGATGCTGTTTTGGATGTTTGGTTTCCATGTTTGATAAGGGAATTTCGCAGTTCTTTAACCGCCATAGTTTGAAACTTGAAACATTGGTCTTTGTTGTGAATGTAATGTACTTATGTTCCTTCCTCTAACTTTTATCTTCAAAGAATTCAACTATTCTTGCTCATTTAAAAATTCTCAATTATTATTGATTGAATTCTAATTTAATCCACAAGCAAACAACAAGAATTACGCAAAAATCCTTTAGGCACCAAAAAAAAACCATTCCAACCAACCCAATCTACCCACTTTCCCTCTTCCAACAACAACAACAATCTTCTAGAGACAAAGCATAACATAAAGTTGAAATCAAACACACACACAAAAAAAAGAAAACTTTCAAATAAATTCCCATTATTTATGGCAATTGCTGTTTGTGATATTTTATTTGTACTAAAGACCCTTGGAAACATTTTGTTTTTGTTTTATATGAATTGTAGGGAAATTATAACAAAGCAACAGCAACAAAAAGTATGACAAAAATAAACGACTAAATGAATGAAAGCTAAATTGTACTTTATTTATACGATTAAAACGTACATATCTCCTCTAAAATAATAATGAACAGCAATGGAAAAATAAGTTGATCCTGTTTGGAAAATTTCATTTCATTTGTTCTTTTCAGTTATTTTTTGTCATTGAATTAATTGCTTGGAGTTTTTGCTGGGCCAAGAAGAGACCCCAAGCAATAGCCAGGCAGCAGCAGCAGAAAATGGCAAAGGAATGTTTTAATTAATATTAATTGAATGAAAAGTAATTGAAAGGATTTTTATATTTCTAATGTTGTTTTTTTGGTTGTTGCTATAAACGAAATATTTATTTCATTCATTTGTCCTTTCGCATAAAATCCATTCATAATGTATGCAAATGATTTATGGTTTTAATTTTGTACCAAAACTCCTTCCAACTTTTTTTCCAAGATTCTTCTTTTCTTTTTTTTTTTTTTTTGTGTAAAAAGTAATCAAATGGAAAATTAAGAAAATTTCTTTCGATCAATGAAACAGGAATTAATGCTCTTATAAATAACTTCAAATCCATGTCAAAAGAAGATGAACAAAAAAAAAAAAAACTGTAAAGAAAAATAATCTCAAGATGTGAAGGAAAAACTTTTTATAAATTTAATACGTGCCTATCAAAGTGACATTTTTATACAGCCCACTAAAATAACTTACAATACACCTTATTTATATTTATATATAGATTTAGGTTTGTTTAGGTATTATATACATAAATATTCTCATTTTTTTCCTTTTCATTTTCAAGTACATATCTATGGATTATAACAGGGACGCAGCTGAGGTTAAATTTTTGGATTTGAAAGTAGTCAAAGGCAAACAAATATGTATTTAATGAACTCATTCTATCTTTATGCAATCAATCGTATTTCATCAACCGATTTCTGAATTCCACATTATTCTCATTTTGTGATTGAAGTGCGTTATAAGCCTTCATGTCCATGTCCATGAACACTGTAACACTTTTAATACTTTAAACTAGTTCGTTTTAATCAATTGGCATAAGTTTTCTTCAGATAGAAAAGATCAACTATGGAACCAGATCGCCCAAAGTAGCAATCAATACTTATACTGTATATACGTCCTTCAGCCAGATTCAAAGATATCAAACTCTGAGGTATTTCGTACGTCGACTACCCGAAATTAAGCTTTTCTTATACATATGTATAGGCTCTATTTGTAACTCATGAACTTTATATCATTATGCTCCTCGACATTGAGACACTTTTTGTCTGGAATAACTTCCTTGGAGTGTCGTAACGCAGAGTTATATTCTGAAACCTTTAAAAACATGATTTTCATTGCATATTATTCGTTGTGTAAGAAACTGTGTTATCTTGCATAATCTTGCTATAGGTCCATTTTGCTTAATATTTGGAGAAGATTTTGGTGTCCACCACTCGGGTTCGTCGTAGTCATTCAGGCATCTGTTGCATCTTTGTAGCTATTAATGGATTTGATGAATGTTTTCTAAGCATTTCCAATGTCTATCAGAAAACTATTCAGATGTAACGGCTTGAGAATCACGGACCAGAATCATTACATTGTCTTACCAACATCACCCGGGAGCATGTTACCTTACTCGTCTCATTTTGGTGTTATTGCAAGCCAGGGGAAAAGAGGTGCTACCATTACCTCTAGTCTGCCGGGATTATAAACTGGTAATGATCAAATGTATCCACGGCATTTCCTTGGTATGACTTGATAGGGGGTCGAACCAGAGCAGCAGATAATATGGTGCTACGGGTAGCCAGTTGCCCGCAGCACTTTGTCCTAACTGGTCAATTGGTTGAGGTTCTTTTGGGATGCACTTAGTGGCTGTGGTTTAAAGTCAAATTCGTGGGAGGGACTCTTGGTTAAAGGATTGATGGACGGTGAAACATAATTTTCGGGATAAGTTTCTGTTATCGCTCCTAATTTCTAAAAGCAATTTTGCTAGTCTGATGGGACTGTAAACTGGCGTTGCCAAATGTATCCTCGGCCTTTCCTTGAAATTATTTGACCTTGGGTCGAACCACTGAGCCTTATAATCTGGAGCCGGTAGGCCACAGGGCAGAGTTTCGGACTTTGAGTTGTCCCGGTTATGGAGTGGTCCTTTCTGGGTGTTTTAAACCCAAACTCGCGGGAAGAAAATGTCGGTTAAAAACTGATACACGGTAAACTCGTGATAAATTCTATGCTGTTGTCGAGACAACAGATAGTCCACAGAGGACCCCTCCGTGGCATGTTTCCTTAATGAAATATCCTCATCTTGGTGTATTGCAATTTTGGGGTAAAAAGGTGATATCATTTCACTTCTCGGTTAGTCCTTGGAATGATTTTACGTGGAGTCTAACCAGAGAACCACATTATCTGGTACTACTAGTTGCCAGTTGCCCGCAGGACTTGTCCTGGCTGTCAGTTATTTAAGGTTCCTTCGGGATCCACGTAGTGTAAGAGTAAGTTGCGGTTAAAAGACTGATGCACGGTGAAATCTATATTTCGGGATAAGTTTTGTACTGTTGCCTATTGACAACAGATACCCCAGAGAGGAGTGATAGTGGGACTATGTATTGGAAATGAGTTGGTGTTAATTGTATATAATACAGGATGAATGTAGGGATATACGGAACTCATCCGCCCGTATACCTAGAGTGAGTCTGTCGTATGTTGTTCTCTTATGTGTGAATTTTCCTTCCTTGTCCAGGTATGTTCAGAGTAAACTCTGTTCATACCAGAATTACCACAGTGTGTCACTGTGAGTAAGAACAAAGTCTCGGCTTATTTGATGGGTTCGTACTTCAGTCTACCGGTTACATCTCTAGGTGCTGTTGCCAACTCAACAGAGGCCATCCCATCTGCGTGGTTGTAAACGGAGGTATTTGTTTTCCGAAGTTAATCAATGGGGCAGCAATGGTCAAATATTAGTTAGCTCAAGTACTTGAGCAAAATGCACGTATACTGGACCGGAAATTCCATATACGTAATGAGGTGGTGGTGAGTCGTCACAGAATCTCACCCAGTGGTTGAAAAATACCACCGTGAAGTAGGCCAACACGGCAGGTGTTCACTTAAAGCACTCGACCCCACTGAGGAGTGATTGTGGGACTCAGAAGTTAAGCAACGGGATATCAAATCTGGTGCGAGAATATCGAACACCTTATGACGAGACGACTAACCATTTGAACACGAATCTACTTCGACTTTTAGGATGAATTGGCCAAATAAAGTTATTGCCTACAGGTAGGGGAATTCACTAATTTTTCTAAGTTACTCTTTGTTTTGGGAATCAATTATTCATTCCCGACTACATGGATATCAAATCTGGATTGGTCATTTCATAATGACCGCAGATCGTTAGAGTTAATGAACTGATCTGATCAAAGTAAGTTTTCGCTACATCAAGGGAAAATTGACGCATTATTTGCAATCCCTATTGCGCATTACAAATCACTTATTCAACCACAAGCTCAGTATCAAGGCAACTTTATGATCGCAGATCGTTGCAGTGAGAGGTTACGTTTAACTATTATAGGTGTGTTTGTTAGAAGTTTAAAGCTTCCTCTTGTTATAATGATGACAAAAAGGAAACGATCGCATATTCTTTGCGCATTTGTCTAGTTTTGTAAGGGATTAGGATTGCTGTATTGCATATGAGATAAGTTAAGTATATTAATTTGTTCTTGATACGGGATATTTCGATTCTATATCGGATACCCTGTGGGTTGGGTGGAGGTATGACTAGTTTCGAATAAAAGAAATGTACCATTTTATAAATCTCTATAACCTTTGACATCTCAAACATAACTCCAATGAAATTTGAAACACATCACAAAACCTAACCTTCCAAATAAAGGCCAAGGCCCTTTTACTTCCAAATCAAATACTTTTATTTTATTCACAAAATATTTTGATTGAAAGTTAAACAGAAAAGAAAAAAATCAAAATAAAAATCCCCCAAGAAAAGTTAATGCTCCATACACTGCGCAATAGCACGTATTCGATAGAAAAACACAAAAAATGTCCTTTTTCCCATAAACAACTACAACAAAATAACATTAAGAATGAAGTGTTTTGTTGTTGTGTACATATATTTTATTTTATACGAAACAATCTCGTTATGTTACTATTATCCTGAAGTATTTCTTTTTATTTATTTCTTCTTTTTTTTTTTTTTTGTTTGTTAGTGGTTCGTCCTCGTCACTCGTTAAGCCATAAATCACTCAAGCTTCTTGGCATTTTCCACTTCCTTCGTATGGCTATAGCAGTACATACTGTTTTAGTTTATTTGTTGTTTTTCCTTTTTTTTTCATCAGATTCTTTTTAAAAAGTTGTACATTTTGCTTTCTAGTTTATTTTGTTGCTGTCGTTTTGTTCTACGTTGCGTATCATTCAGTTTCAGAATTTTCAATGTTTCTAGGGATTTTTAGTTCACTCGCTAGGTCGCTGGCTGACTGGCAGGCTGACTGGGTTGGTTGGTCTCTTTTCGTTTGGTTCGATGTTTTTTCTTGTTTTCTGTGTTCTGCTTTTTCAAATGCCATTCACCCTGCAGTGACATTTCTGGGGTGTCTGTCTGTCTGTCACAAGACGTGTCCTTCGTCTATTTTGTATTGTTGTTATTTATCCCTCTATTATATATATTTTAAATACTTGTTTTTTTGTAGTTGTTTTAGTATTTATTTTGTCATACAATCTTGTGCAAAAATGTTGTTATTTATTCAGTTTATCGTTGCACAGTGGAGCAATTTAATGGGGTCCTTCGTTTAGTTTGATTTATTCGATAAGGAACATTATTTTTTTCGGAGTATTTCCACAATGAAAAATTATGATTTATATGCCGAGATCATTCGCTGACTAAAGGACAATGGGTTAGTCCTCCTACTAGTTTATATAGTAGTCTATTAACTAGTCTATGGAGAAGTGTATGGACTAGTTCACTGACTAGATTAGTTCATATCTACTACTATATATATCAATCACATCTACTAAATATGGACTAGTCTATTGACTAGTTTGTGGACTTGTATATCTACTAATCTGAATACTTTACGGACTAATCTATGGACTGCTCTATTGACTAGTCTAAGGACTAGTCTTCAGACTATTTTATTGACTAAACTAGTGTATAAACTAGTCCATTGATAGTTCTATGAATTAGTCAATTGACTGATCAATGGACTAATCTATTGACTGGTCTATTTTTCTATGGACTTGTACTTTGACTAGTCTATGTACTGGTCTATTTACTAGTCCATTGATTATTCTATGGATAAGTCCATTAACTGATCTATGGACTAGTCTATTGAGGAGTCTATTTACTTTTCTATGGACTAGTCTTTTGAATAGTCTATTGATTGGTTTATTGGTTAGTCAGTGATAATCACTAGTCTATGGACTAGTCCATTGACTGGTCTTTTGATTAGTCTATTGACTGATCTATGTATTGATAAATCTATTAATTGCTTTTAATTGTTATGGAATACTTAGTCGACTTGTCTATTGACTAATTTCTGGTCTACTTACCTTCCTATGGGCTTTGCTTAACAAGTATATTGACTAGTCTCTGGACTTGTCAACTCATCATGTTGAATGGTTTACTTTCGACACCATGACTTAGTAAAAGTTTGTAATAAAATTTCAAAATCTGACACCCTTCTTTAGCTATTTCCACCACTGTTCCTCACAACTTTTGTTGTTTTTGTTCTTGCTTCTATTTCGTCTTCCTTGAAGTTAATAGGGGTGACACTTTGAGGTGACATATTGAAATTAGTATTAAACAGTTTGTTTGTTGTTCTTTTCTTTACACCATTATTATCATCATTGTTGCCTTATTTTACTAAAGCGAATTGTTGTTGTTTTTATTATTATTTTTTATCTCTTGTTCTTCTTCGCCTTTAACATTTTCAATGTGTAACATTAAGTTTTATTTTTATATTTGTTGTTTTCTTTTTTTTTTTGTTTTCAAACATTTGTAGTAGATGCAGTAGTGTAGATACTCGTAATTAGATAATTAGTATAAGTGTGTCTTTGTTGTATCTATGTGCCTCTGTTTGTCGTTTTTTATACGTGTTTCTTTATTTTTCTTGTCCAGCAAAGTGTCCGTCTGTCCTTTAGTCATCAGTCTGTGTTACAAATGACATTTGTAAATTATTATCACTGTAGATGGAATTGTAATTAGTAAATTAAGTTTAGTTTTGCTTTATTATACCCTCCACCACCATCAGTGGTGATAGAGGGTATATATAACTTTGTCATTCCGTGTGTAACACCAAGAAATATTCACCTGAGACCCAACAAAGTATATATATTCTGGGTCCTTATGAAATTCTGAGTCGATTTAGCTATGTCCGTCTGTCCGTCCGTCCGTCTGTCTGTCTGTCTGTCTGTGTAAAACACGCTCACGTTAAAACGAAGCAATACAATTAAACCAAATTCACCCAAAACATTCATTATTATCCGGTACAGTTTGGTATTGAAAATGAGCAAAATCGGTTCACATCGGGAAAAGTTATGAATCAAAATTTAAAACAACCTCGAAAAAAAATAAGCATTTTTTACACATTCTGATGTAATTTTCTTGAAAACTATGCAAGATAATTCCATAAAAATCACCATACATTCGTTTCTACACAGGATCTTGATCCCTGCTGAAAATTGCTAGAATCAGTCCACAATTTCATATACCTCCCATACAAAAGTACATATTCCCGGAAAATGGGTTTTTTGCTAATAACTACCGTCACAATGAAGATATCTTCACAAAATTTCACAGATTGAAATGTTTTGTCAATAGAATTCATTCAGAGAAAAAATTTTCTGGATCGGTCCAAAATTGGTCATAGCTCCCATACAAGGTCCCCTGCCGAAAATCACTTAAACGCGCATAACTCATTACTAAATTAAGATATCCATATAAAATTTGGTACAAGTATTACTCATATGCATAGAAATATTACTGTGAAATTTTTTTCCGATCGGTCCAAAATTGGCCATAGTTCCCATACAAGGTCCCCTCCCGAAAATCACTTAAACGCGCATAACTCATTACTAAATTGAGAAATCCATATACAATTTGGTACAAGTATTACTCATATGCCTAGAAATATTACTGTGAAAGTTTTTTTCGATCGGTCCATAATTGGTCATAGCTCCCATACAAGGTCCCCTCCCGAAAATCACTTAAAAGCGCATAACTCATTACTAAATTAAGATATCCATATAAAATTTGGTACAAGTATTACTCATATGCATAGAAATATTACTGTGAAAGTTTTTTCCGATCGGTCCATAATTGGTCATAGCTCCCATACAAGCTACCCTCCCGAAAATCACTTAAATGCGCATAACTCATTACTAAATTAAGATATCCATATAAAATTTGGTACAAGTATTACTCATATGCATAAAAATATTACTGTGAAAGTTTTTTCCGATCGGTCCAAAATTGGTCATAGCTCCCATACAAGGTCCCCTCCCGAAAATCACTTAAACGCACATAACTCATTACAAAATTAAGATATCCATATAAAATTTGGTATAAGTATTGCCCATATGCATAGAAATATTACTGTGAAAGTTTTTTCCGATCGGTCCATAATTGGGCATAGCTCCCATACAAGGTCCCCTCCCGAAAATCACTTAAACGCACATAACTCGTCACAAAATTAAAATATCCATATCAAGTGCACAAAAATATTACTGTGAAATTTTTTTCCGATCGGTTCATAATTGGTCATAGCTCCCATACAAGGTCCCCTTCCCAAATCACTTAAACGCACATAACTCATTACTAAATTAGGATATCCATATAAAATTTGGTACAAGTATAGCTCACATATACAGAAATATTACTACGAAAGTTTTTTGCGATCGGACCATAACTGGTCATAGCTCCCATACAAAGTCTCCTCCCGAAAATCACTTAAACGCACATAACTCATTACTAAATTAAGATATCCATATAAAATTTGGTATAAGTATTGCCCATATGCACAGAAATGTTACTGTGAAATTTTTATTAAATAGAGGGTATATATAACTTTGTCATTCCGTGTGTAACACCAAGAAATATTCACCTGAGACCCAACAAAGTATATATATTCTGGGTCCTTATGAAATTCTGAGTCGATTTAGCTATGTCCGTCTGTCCGTCCGTCCGTCTGTCTGTCTGTCTGTCTGTGTAAAACACGCTCACGTTAAAACGAAGCAATACAATTAAACCAAATTCACCCAAAACATTCATTATTATCCGGTACAGTTTGGTATTGAAAATGAGCAAAATCGGTTCACATCGGGAAAAGTTATGAATCAAAATTTAAAACAACCTCGAAAAAAAATAAGCATTTTTTACACATTCTGATGTAATTTTCTTGAAAACTATGCAAGATAATTCCATAAAAATCACCATACATTCGTTTCTACACAGGATCTTGATCCCTGCTGAAAATTGCTAGAATCAGTCCACAATTTCATATACCTCCCATACAAAAGTACATATTCCCGGAAAATGGGTTTTTTGCTAATAACTACCGTCACAATGAAGATATCTTCACAAAATTTCACAGATTGAAATGTTTTGTCAATAGAATTCATTCAGAGAAAAAATTTTCTGGATCGGTCCAAAATTGGTCATAGCTCCCATACAAGGTCCCCTGCCGAAAATCACTTAAACGCGCATAACTCATTACTAAATTAAGATATCCATATAAAATTTGGTACAAGTATTACTCATATGCATAGAAATATTACTGTGAAATTTTTTTCCGATCGGTCCAAAATTGGCCATAGTTCCCATACAAGGTCCCCTCCCGAAAATCACTTAAACGCGCATAACTCATTACTAAATTGAGAAATCCATATACAATTTGGTACAAGTATTACTCATATGCCTAGAAATATTACTGTGAAAGTTTTTTTCGATCGGTCCATAATTGGTCATAGCTCCCATACAAGGTCCCCTCCCGAAAATCACTTAAAAGCGCATAACTCATTACTAAATTAAGATATCCATATAAAATTTGGTACAAGTATTACTCATATGCATAGAAATATTACTGTGAAAGTTTTTTCCGATCGGTCCATAATTGGTCATAGCTCCCATACAAGCTACCCTCCCGAAAATCACTTAAATGCGCATAACTCATTACTAAATTAAGATATCCATATAAAATTTGGTACAAGTATTACTCATATGCATAAAAATATTACTGTGAAAGTTTTTTCCGATCGGTCCAAAATTGGTCATAGCTCCCATACAAGGTCCCCCTCCCGAAAATCACTTAAACGCACATAACTCATTACAAAATTAAGATATCCATATAAAATTTGGTATAAGTATTGCCCATATGCATAGAAATATTACTGTGAAAGTTTTTTCCGATCGGTCCATAATTGGGCATAGCTCCCATACAAGGTCCCCTCCCGAAAATCACTTAAACGCACATAACTCGTCACAAAATTAAAATATCCATATCAAGTGCACAAAAATATTACTGTGAAATTTTTTTCCGATCGGTTCATAATTGGTCATAGCTCCCATACAAGGTCCCCTTCCCAAATCACTTAAACGCACATAACTCATTACTAAATTAGGATATCCATATAAAATTTGGTACAAGTATAGCTCACATATACAGAAATATTACTACGAAAGTTTTTTGCGATCGGACCATAACTGGTCATAGCTCCCATACAAAGTCTCCTCCCGAAAATCACTTAAACGCACATAACTCATTACTAAATTAAGATATCCATATAAAATTTGGTATAAGTATTGCCCATATGCACAGAAATGTTACTGTGAAATTTTTTCCCGATCGGTCCATAATTGGTCATAGCTCCCATACAAGGTCCCCTCCCGAAAAATCACTTAACGCACATAACTCATTACTAAATTAAGATATCCATATAAAGTTTGGCAGAAGTATTGCTCATATACAGGGAAATATTACTGTGAAATTGTCACAGCTGCTACAGAAAAATACTTAAAGGCACATAACTCATTACCAAATAGTGATATAAATAAATACTATTTTTATACATAAATACGATTTTTGTACACATAAATGTTAAATTTTTTAACGATCGGTATATCCTTGGTCATAC